>NC_056743.1:1013222030-1013247030 GCF_019279795.1 Protopterus annectens | reverse complement strand
GCCTCTGGGAGAGACGTCTCTCTATCAGGTTTTGTTAATATTGCATATTAGATTTAGGCCTTTTGATTGGTAATGCATGAGGAGGTAGACTTGCAGATGTGGAGCATCTCTAGTAGGGTAGGGTCTGAGATTGCTTATAGGCGAGATGCATTATTTCTAAGGAATTTGTGCGATACCAAGTAGTGATAGTGATTTGAGCCTCTCCACATAGGCCAGGTGTTGGGAGGCTATGCATTCTGTTTGTAAGGTATTTCTGTGGCCCTTCCAGCTGGTGCAGATGTTTGGAGAGGTGCATATCAAGCGGGGCATTGAACACTATTTATTTGCCTAATGATGGAGGAGTACTGAGGGGTTATGTACGTCTTGCTGGGTGCAACCTCTTTGCTTGTGAGATGAAGTAAGTAGAGGGCTTTTCTGACCACTGCCACTACATGATGGTCAAATGTGAGGTTGTCTACCTGTGTACCCAGGTTTCTCATCACAAGTTGTGTGTTGAGGCGGGATTGCCATTGATGTAGTAATCCGTAGCGGCTGTGTTTTTGCTGAATGGTATGATAGTACTTTTTTGTGTTTAACTTAAAGCCATGACTGGCACCACTTATTTGTTGCTGTGAGGCCCTCTAGTATGTTAACATTTGGGGAGTCCATGACAGCACCAACTTACGGTCGCCCGCAAGCTTGGTGAGGCACAAACCTTTTGTCTTTGCCTGGACTTCTGAGAAGTAGATGACAAAACACTAGGGGTCCCAGGACAGATCTCTGGGGAACACCCCTTGTGACAGGATTACCGTCTGAGATGGGGGTGCCTGTTTTGATCTTCTGGGTCCTATCGGTGAGCCAGTTGGCTACCCACATGATAAGTTGGGGATTTACTTCAAGTTGTATTAGCTTTTCAGTGGTGTCCAAGCAGGGGATTGTGTCAAAGGCTTTGGCCAAGTCAAGGTAAGTTCTATGTGCTGACTTTCCCTCATCCAAGGCCTTTGTGACAGTCTCAAAAGTCAACCAGGTTCAACAGGCAAGATCTGCCCTTGACTAATCCAAACTGGGTAGGGTCAAGTGCTTGGAGATTGCCTATGTTCTTGATTATGAGGTCCATGATTGAGGTCCATAATAATAATAATAACACGCTCCATGGCTTTACAGATCAGACTTGGCAAGCTAATGGGGTGATAGTTTCCAGAGTCAGTAGGACACCATGTTTGTGCAAGGGGATGACAGTGGCAGTTCTCCACTCTGCTGGGATGAAACGTGTACTTAAGCTGTGGTTGAATAGGGTGCTCAATGCAAAGTTAGTACGTGCTGGAAGTAGTGCAGAATACAGCCTGGGATACTATCTGGTCCCATGGAAGCTGTGTTCTCTACCTTGGATAGGGCCTTTAACACCTGATCTACTGAGATGAGGTGTGGGTTAAGTATTTGGGATGTTGCATGGGGCTTTGGGGGGGGGGGTGAAGTTTGCACTTAACCAATCTGCTAGCAGGCTGGCCAAGTCAACCGGTTCAGTGTAAGTGGTACCATTAGTACTAATTCTGAACAAACCTGGGCTTTGCCATGGAGGTTTCTGACGTAACTGAAGGCTTTGTGGTTTCCCTTTGTTTCAAAGGCTAGTTTTGATACGTAATTGGCTTCGGAGGTTTTCACTAGTTGTCTAATTTGCTTGTTGAGGCTAATGAGGGAGTTTTTCCAATTGAGAATTTCTTTTTTACCATTGGATAACAGCTTCTTCCTTTTGTTGTAAAGCCTGTTGATACAGGATGTCCACCAGATGGGTTTGTTTTTTTTCCTTGTGGAGCAGGTTTTAATTTTGATGGATATGGCTGAGTCCTTGCAGTTGTATGGGTGCTTGTGTACTGCATCAACGTACTGTTCAGCATAGTTGTCTGCATCCTTTAAAGGGAGACAGTGGTGTGAAGCTGATGATACCCTCCTTTAAGAGGCTGTACAGCACTGGAGAAGTTTAGCCTGGTTATGGCATGGTCTGGATAGAATTTTCGATTGAGACAGGTTAATGTGGTCTGATCTCACCTGGGAAGCACTTTCTATGGGAGTGGTGCACCAGTCACCCATGTTTGTGACAACCAAGTCCGGAATCGTCCCTTGTGGGGGGGGTGAGACGAGCTGTTCTAGTGCATTAGAATTGATGTCGAGGAATCATTGGGTGAGTGCATTAGTACGGGAATAGTTCACCCAGTCTGTGGTGGGGTAGTTGAAGTCTCCAAAGCTCAGGGTGTTGAGGGGTATCTTGGAGTCAAGTAGGTTCAGGTAGGAGGAGTGGATGTCCTGAGTAATGGAGGGGGGTTTACAGCTGGCTTTAACTTGTATGGGTGTGTTGCCAACTGTCAGTTGCACCTGCAGTAGTCCGTGTGTCCTGCTGGCAGACCAGTCTGGAGGTGTGCTTGTCTTTAATGAAGATAGACTCGACCACTCTTAGTCTTCCAGACCTAATTTTGTTGTCGAAATGTGTGGAATTGAGGTATAGCCTTGTAAGGCAGGGGTGCTGTCCGCAGCCTTGAATCAAGTTTCCGTGACTGCACAGACGTCTGCATCTTGTGAGTGCATCTTCAGGTCAAGGCTCCTAGTGTTAAGCAGCATGACCTTCAGTTTGCTTTTTGACAAATCTTTTATGTTGGAAGATTTGTCTTTGGGACATTGCTAAAAAAAGTCGTAATGCGGGAGGCAAGAGCTTTGGCCATAATCCGTAATCCAGGAGTGACAGGTGGCGGCCATCTCTGACAAAGCATCAAGGCATGTCAACCATGTCATTCCAGGCAGACGGATACTGGATCCCATTGGAATGACACCAGAAACTAAGCCAGTCATTGAAGTTAATTGCTTTTTGTTGGTATTGTGGTATTCTCCTTGGTGAAGGTAGGTTGCTGCTTAGGCCAAGGGTCACATCTGCCTGGGACACGCAATCTGTGAGCTCAGTCTTGTCTCTCAATATAGACCAGGGAGGTATGTCTCAAGTCTTGCACACCAACATGTACAGTGACAGTGTCATACTTGTACATGTTGTGAAGAGACTTGGGTGTGTGTGGTGATGTGGATTCTGGCATCTGATAGACAACTGACTGACATTCTCTTTGTCGAGCCTGGTGAGGGGGACCTCAGTAGTTGAGTCGCCAGTGACTAGTATGTTTGGTTTATTGTTATGCCTTATGGGCTGTTTGTGAGAGACTGGTGTGTTGTCTGTCTGTGATGTTTGGTGGTGTGTGGAATGTTTGTGTGTTTTGGAGGTCTCTGCTGCTTAGGTAAGTTTTTTTGAGGACATCTGCATAGCTGAGTGCATGTTGTGGGCCGTGTGATGTGGGTAGTGTGGTGTTTGTGCTGGCAGTCTCGTCTTTGTCAGGAGTATTGACTGTGGCACGAGAACATGGATTCCAGGTTACTGATATAGATGGATTTCTCGCAAGAAGAATTGTGTGCTAGAAGAGGGTCCTCAATGAACATGAGGCAGCTGTTACATTGTCTCATGCCCATGTTGATCAGGCTGGCAGGAGAAACTGATGGGAATAGTCCAGGCTTAGTGTTCTGAAAACTTGGATAGATTTAATAAGGAGGGGTGGTTTTGATAAGGGTTTGTCCACAAGATTGTAGACCATAAAAACATTAAATGTAAAAATTGGCCTGAAGCCCAAGTACTGAAACCAAAACTAAGAGGCTTAGAATAAGACACATTTAATCAAACTACTAACCAGCAGTAATAAGTGCAGCAGAATAAAAGCACTTTAACACTTAAGAGCAGGCAGCAAAGTAAAATAAGGTAATAACATAGGAAGAACACAATTACAGTAAAAGCAGCTGAATAAAGTGTAATTTTTTTTATTATTTTAAAGTAGAGAGGAGGGAAACGGAAGATAATTCAGGATTAAGGAACTAATCAAGAATAAAAAAACTAAGGGGGGTTTGGCCTCCCCAGATACTCTCTGTGTACACGGTAGAATGAGCGGATGAGATGGGACTGGAGAAGTGTACAACATGAAAGAAGCAGGGGGGTGATGGACCTTACCAAATGAGATGGGACTGGGAGTGTCCAAAATCAAGTTTACAGCAGGGGCAGGCAGTTTCAAAGCCACCAAGTTTTAAGAATGCAACACTGACAGGGGGATGGGGGGGGGGGGACAAAAAGCAGACTGAGACCATCCGTATACAGTCAAGCAAATAAATGCAGTGCAGTTTTAACCATCACTGAAGCAGGCCAATTGCAAAAAAAGTGTACTTGTATCAACTTTGTCTATCCAGATGGCTATAGAATCACAGCCAGGCTACAAGGAGGCAGTATAAATTTAGTACCAGGCCAACAGCCTTTGGCCTGTTTCAAGCCCATCCAGTTAGCCCATTGAGAATCAAACCCTGAACCTTGTGCTTATAAGGTGAACACCTTGACCACAATGGCAACCTAGACATATTCTTCGTGTTCCCCCCAGTAGTTGTACCATGTTAAAGATTTAAAAAGGAAAACAAATATTGGCTGTTTACAGTAAGCCTTTATTTATTTCTACTCTGAGAATACATTGTGAAAAACGTGTTGTGCTTTAAATTCTGGTTAACATGTTTTGAGTGTTTCAAATTGTTTTCCATGTAATATGCAAATCTGAAGTAGTTCAACTTAATTTGATCATCAACCTGTGGGCTTCGGATCTGATACAGATCGTGCTGGCAGCTTCCCCAAGCTAAAGATCTGTGCTCCAGGCTCCTCCCCCTTACCCATTCTACACTGCAACCTCCTTCCAATCTCCAGATCTCGTTTGCCGCGGCTTCGCCCAGACGTGATCTCTGAGCTCCAGGCAGGTTAAGTGGGTTTTTTTCATCTAACTTTAGCTGTGCAATTTGTTAGCATGTGTGCGAGTAGCTAGTTTTTTTTTTCCCCCTTGATCTCCCTCGGGTTTTCCATCAAAAAAAAAAAAAAAAGTTCAGAGAAAGTTTCAACTTTTCTTCTAGTGTAGGCCTCCCCTTCCTGCCCTTGGCGTGTGTGTGTGTTTGTCTAGTTAGCCTTTATTGGTATAGGTGGCTATGTCGGAATCTCAAAAGCTGACCTTTTCTAAGTGCAGTGTGTGGCCATAAGCTGTCACTGGCAGATGGTCACACTCTGTGTATGGTGTGTTTAGGGGTCCTCCACCTTTCTTTTGGCTGCAAGATCTGTGCAGCCTTCAACCCTCGGGCTCTGCAGGATCGCATGGCCAAGTTGATTTTGGCTGGTCTTCCAGTTGAACCCAACCGCTTCTGCTTCATCTTCAACTACAGCTGTGGCTGTTCAAGCTTCTGGTCCTCCTTCCCTGTTTGGGACTCATGCTCCCTCTTTAAAACAGGCTGAAAGAGAGGCCAGGAAAGAGAAACGCAAAAAGACAGGAAAGATCAAGAGAGAGAGACAAGGAAGAGAGGTCGCAAGGGACCAGCGGACTCGCATCTGTTGGGGGGCCCACCCTGCTAAAGTGAAAAGGTTACTAGGCTGTCTTCCCCTCAGCTCCATTTTCCAAGATTCTCCCTGGAACCAGAAGAGGAGGCTCTGCCCGCTTCGAGGTCATCCTCACATCAGCCCTCCCGGCCAGTGCTGGGGTCCTCCAGATCCACGAGGAGCCTCTGAAGCTGGTATGGACCGGATGATAAGGTTCTTGCAGACTCATTTGCAGATGGGAGTGTTGCTGGCTCTCCCTCCTGCCAGAGTGGGAAGTTTGACTCCGATGTTTGTCCCGATAGCACTTTCTCCGATCCATTCCCTGGTTTTGGAGTCCCTGGATCCGAGGAGCCCTGAAGTCAGGGGGTCGGCGCCCATGGTTCCTCCATCCTTGATGCCGGCCATGCCCTCGAGTTTGTCAGGGCCGAGAGCTGGGCGTCGGATCCAAGGTGATGTGTCGTTGGCTCCATTGTGGTCTGGTCATACCATCCCTGTGGGTCCGGCTGTCTCGGGCTCTGCTCCGATCCCCTTGTCGGATCTAAGGGGCACAGCTTCTTGTGCCACCAGTTTTAGGGAAGCCGGTTCCCCCTCGACCTTCGTTGTGAAGAGGTTACTGTCAGGAGGATAGAGACCCCTCGCTTTTTGCTCTGAGTCCGCCCCTGCTCCTTCACAATTGAGTACGTCTTCTCTCATCCAGTCCTCCCAGGGACAGCCTGTGTCTGATGCTTCCCAGACTGTTCCCCTCAAGGAGTACAAGAGTGTTTGTGAGCCCTCCCCGGAGAGTCCCCCTGAGGAGGTCCCTCGCAAATGCCGGTGGAAGAGGAGGCACATAGAATTCCCCGAGTCCCTCACTGATGATACCGACTTGGAGGAAGGGGAAGGCTCCCCCAGATTGCTCCCGAAGAAGTCTCCTTCGGAGACTTAGTGGAAATTCTCCGCCAGAGGGGAGGCTGGTCTGCCCAAAAGCCTTCCTTTGAGTCTATTTCTGGAGACATTCGCAGGCCCATCTACCTCTTGGGTACCCCCCCCCCCCCAGCTGACCCTCTGGTGAACCTTATTACCACTAGAGCTTGGAAGGAACAGAACAGTGTAGAGTCAATACCTAAACGGCCAGATAGTGAGCCCTCCTACTGACACGCCGGCATGGAGTAAGGGTTCCCCAGTTGATATGTTGGTGGCAGCGGCCTCCAAAAATCAACTGGCCCAGGAAAGTTCCTTGGTCCATCCTCTGGACAAGGAGTCTAGGGCGATGGATCTTCTTGGAAAGCGGACGTATGCTTCAGGTACCTTTGCCATATGGGCACTGAACTATTTGGTCCATGTTATTAGACTTCAGCGTGACTTCGTGAAAGAGTACGCAGAGTCTTCTCCCGGAGTCCATTTCGGTCGAGGATAAACAGTAATTCTCCTCTCGTATGGCCACTCAAGTCTGTTGCAAATACGTCTATGCGTTCACTCTCTCACGCCACCGAGGGAGCTGCTAGGGCGGCTGGGTACAGTATTGCCATGAGGTGTCATGCTTGGCTCTGGCTTTGCGGTTTTTCAGAATCTTTCAAGGCATCCTTTGCGAATGCTCCTTTTGATGGTTCGACCTTGTTCGGGAAGGCGTTGTCGGCTGTCGGGATCCGCTTCTCCAACCCTCCAAGGTCCTTCTCCAGGAACTAGTGAGGGCAGAAGAAGTTGTGGTTCTGGAAGTCTCCGCATTGCCGGGATGCTTCAGACTACTTTTCCCCCTGAGTCCGGGGGGAAAGGTGGATGCCGGCCCAGAGTCAGGGGGGGGGGAAGGTGGGTGCCGGCCCAGTCAGGGGGGGGGCAAGGTGGGTGCCGCCCAAAGTCAGGGGCAAGGTGGCTGCCGGCCCAGAGTCGGAGGGGCGCAAGGTGGCTGCTGGCCCAGAGTCAGAGGGGGTCTGAAGAACTTTGGGTTACGGGAACCTGGGTTGCACGACTGCTCCACACTGGAGGCAGTCGGGGGGGGGGGGGCATTTTTCAACTCACTTAGCTCAGTGGGAGTCCATAATATCAGACTGCTGTGTGCTTTGAATAATATCCAGAGGTTATTCCATTCCCTTCATAAACAGTCCCGTAACCACAAGGCACCTCCCCAGACGTCCCACCCACTCAATGGGAGGCAGCAGCTTTGGAAATAGAAAAGCTGCTAGGCAAAAGAGCAATCCAACCAGTTCCCCCAGACCAGTTCGAATCGGCCATCTATTCCAGGTTCTTTTTGGTGCCAAAAAAAGACTGGGGACTTGAGGCCGATTCTCGACCTATCCCGGCTGAACCTGTCCATTGCCAAGGAGAAGTTCCGGATGGTCACATTACAGTCCATCCTGCCGTTCTTGCAGGAGGGAGACTGGATGTGCTCTGTAGACCTCAAGGATGCGTACTACAATATCCTGATGGACAGACGATCCAGGAGGTTCCTCCGCTTTTGACTAGGAGCCAATCACTGCCAGTTCAGGGTCCTACCCTTCGGTCTCACCACAGCCCCCAGTGTGTTTACTAAGGTCATGGCAGTTGTAGCGGCCCACCTGAGGCTCCAGAGCATACAGGTCTTACTGTACCTGGACGATTGGCTTCTCTCCACCCCCACCAGGCATCCACTTGTGCTAGCCAGAAATTCCTTTCTTCAGTTGAGCCAACTGGGTATTACAGTAAACCTTACAAAGTCCTCCCTTCAGCCTGTTCAGATTCTGGACTTCATAGGGGCAAGAATAGATTTTCTTCAGGCCAGGATATTTCTGACCCCAGACAGACTTTGAAACCTGACCCTTCATGTCTTGGCGCTTCTTTAGACTCCTTCACCTCCAGCAGAGTTTGTCCTGAGAGCCTTGGGGTCCATGGCAGCAGCTATAAATCTGGTTCCTTGGGCACGTCTGCGTATGAGAGTTACAGTGGACGTTACAAGTTCAGTGGTCTCTTATACCAGCCCCTAGACTTCCCGATTCCTCTAAGCAAGGCATGCAAATCATCTTTCATATGGTGGCTGCAGTCCCAGGATCTGCGAGAAGGACACCCCTTTGTTGCACCTCCTCCCCAAGCCACGATGACCACAGATGCCTCCCGTCTAGGGTGGGGGAGAGCATTGCTCAGGCAGGACTGTCCAAGACACGTGGACCCCAAACGAGACCGTTCTGGAGATGAGAGCAGTCCTTTTAGCGTTGCAGGCCCTTCATGCTTCTCTTCCTCTGGGAAGTATTGCAGTTCAGTCTGACATGTCGGTGGTCTGGTATGTCAACAAACGGGGGAACCAGGTCCTACCCACTTTGTCGAGAGGCTCTGAGAGTGTGGGAATGGGCTGTCTCCACCAACCGTTTTCTGATAGCAACGCACATTCTGGGTCGGTCCAACATTTTAGTGGACTGAGCAGGGCTATCTTTTCGCCTTATGAGTGGTTTCTGAACCCTTATGTAGCAGAGCAGATCTTCCTCAATTGGGGTCAGCCTTGCTGCGATCGCCGTCCGACACGAAGTGCAGCGAGTTTTTCGCACCAGAGTTGCTCTTGTCCATGCTTGGCCACCTGGTCTTCTTTATGCTTGCCCCCCCCCCCCTCCCCATTTCCTGTCATGACAAAATTCTTACAGAAAGCTTGGCGGTTGGGGAACAGGATTATCCTTGTAGCCCCATTCTGGCCTCGTCAGGTTTGGTTTCCCTGCCTAAGGTCTCATCTAGTAGCTCCGCCCTGGATATTAGATCCCATTCTGGATCTCATTTGTCATCCCTCCGGAATTCCCCCACCAAATCTGGACAGCCTCAAGCTTACTGCTTGGTTGCTCCAGTTCCATTAATTGCCAGGACTCCCGGTCTTTCTTCCCCCGTTAAATCCATTCTTTTGGCGGCACACAAGTCCTCTGCCAGGAAGGTGTACCGTAGTAAATGGAAGCAATTTTTCCATTTGGGCTTCTCAGAGAAATTTGGATTCCTTTACCGCTCCTGTTCCAGAGGCGTTGGATTTTTCTCACAAATTTTCCAGCAGGGGGCCAGCTCTTCCACAGTGAAAGTCCAGCTGACGGCTATATCCCATTTCCATGTAGGAGAAAATTCAGGTTCTCTAACTGCTGCCAGAATTTGTAAGACCTTTTATCAAAGGTACTTTCTACGGAGACCCACTATTAAGCACCATTTGCCTCTGTGGGACTTTACCTTGGTTCTTCGGACATTGGTCGCACCTCCATTTGAACCTGCAGCATCTGTTGATTTGATTTTGAAATTCTTGTTGTGGAAGACTGCCGTCTTGGTGGCTATCACTTCAGCCAGAATTGTGTTGGAGCTTCAAGCCTTATGTATGAAACCCCCGTACTTAGTTTTTCATAAGGCTAGGGTGTCTTCTCTGGACTAACCCTTCTTTCATCCCTTAAGTTGCTTCGGAGTCGAACATCAGTCTATTAATCTCCCAGTGTTCTTCCCTAACTTTCAAAATAACGGGGAATACAAACTTCATTTGCTGGACGTTCACAGACAGTTAAGTTTTTACTTGCATAGGTCTAAACCCTTCCATAGGTCTCATCAGCTGCTTCATTTGTTAAAGCCTTTTTGGGGAAAGGTGACTCTTGCTAGATTTCTCTTTGCATTTTACAGGCATACAAGGAACATGGATTACCAGAACCAGACAGGGTTCATGCTCACTCCACTTGTTCTATGGCTACTTCTGCTGTATTTTGGTTCAGAGTTTCCCTGGATGATATTTGTTCAGTGGCTACCTGGGCTTTCTCTCGCACCTTTATTACTCATTATAAACTGGATATGGTGTCTAGAGGAAGGGCTTCTTTTGGCTCTGCAGTGCTCCGGAATATCCTTCCTTAAGGGCCTCCCAAGATTTTTGGTAGCTGGGGATTCTCTCCCACAGGTTGATCAAATGAAGTTAACTGCTTCAGATAAAGAAGTTATATACTCACCATAACGTTCTGAGTAGTTAGACTTCTTTTGTCAGCAATCTTCCCTCACTCCTTCCACCCTGACCTTTGGTGGTTTGTCTGTGTTTTAGGGCTCCAGTGTATGGGGTCTGGTGAGCCTAGTTTTATGTATTCTGGTCAGGTGATATCTCTCAGGTTGTTGTCACGTAGTCTGTGGCAAACTCGTTTTGAGGATTGGAAGAAGGTTGCAGTGTAGTATGGGTAAGGGGGTGGAGCTTGGAGCTCGGATTTTCAGCTTGGGGAAGCTGCCGTGTCGGATCCGAAACCCACAGGTTGCTGACAAATGAAGTCTTAACTACTCAGACAGAACATTATACGTACATAACTTTTTTTTTTTTTTTTTTCAGATGGAACATTATAAGTACATAACTACTTGGTTTTAAATAAAAAAAAAAAAAAAAAAAAAAAAAGGCATGTAAATGTTTATGAAAGTATTTTAAGCGTTTGGGGTTTAGTCTAGATATGTTGGATCCCTTTCTGTTAAAGACTTGTAATTTCTTCCTGTTTGCATTTCATTTAATGTTTAAACAGCATCAGAGTTTTAATAGTAGAAACTAAATACATCTGTATTGGTAAATCTTAAAATTTATGTTCAGTGCTGTGATTTCTGTAAGCTATCCTAGTTTTTTTGTTGTATCCTAATAAGCTTAGGATTTTTCTTTTGTTTTTAATTTCTAACTTATTGGATAACTGCTGTTTGTATGAAAATATTGTATCTTAAATATTTCCAAGTAATATTTTCTCAAGTTTTATTTGTGCATTTAGTGTTACTGTTACATTTTTAAACAAGATACTGATGTGGTGGTTTTGTTTTGAACACCTCTAAAACAAGCGTGTATGTGGTAATTTTTTTTTTTTTTTTTACATATCGATTTATGTATTTGAAAATCTTTTTACTTGGCTATTTCTTATGTTGACTAAAGGTTATGTGTGTAAAGCAAAAAGCATATGTCTCTGTACTTTTAATTTTATGTTTGTACGTGATTGTGGAAGTAAACTTCTTTTTTAGACTTAAAAACGATCAAGATTGAAGATTATTGGCTCATTGGAATTAACGTAGTTTTAATATGTGTTTTTTGTGCTGTTGAGATGGACAGTCAGTACAAATTTGTCCCGTTTTGTGTTGTAGTTTCTCCACAGTATGGGAACAAGGATCCTCTTTCCGTGAAAAGAAATGTTTCTGAAGGCGGTATACATAACTCCTTGGGAAGTAATAGTAATGTAGGAGTCCCAAGAATTATAAATGTAGTTAGTAACATTTTATAAACCTTGCATTTGACCATAAATGTTGCAAAACAAAATTTTGAGAGTGCGATTAGACACGCACCCTAGCAACTGTTCAGTCTCCATGCAGGTTTTGTACTAAGGAGATAGAAAACTACAGTCATTCCCCTGCACAAGGGAGGACCTTCCACAGACCAATAAGTTTGACCATCTTCACTTGCAAAGCCATACCATGCCATGTTGTGGAACTAATCAGTCGGACATAAAGAATTCCCAAACACTAGACCCATCTCGGTTTGGATTCATCAAGAGCAGGTCATCCTTGCTTAACCTGGTGGATTTTTTTTACAGTTTTTATAAACAAATGGATTGTGTCTAGATGTGGGGATGTTGTCCCCCTTTACTCAACTCTCATTAGGCTAATCCATTTTGCAGCCTAATTTGAACAGTTAGAAGGGGCAGGTATATCTCTGAGGATAGTGCTAGAGTGGAGCAGACTCCACATCTGCATAAAAGTTCATCCCTGTGCATATTCAAGCAAAACTTAGATCTGTGAATGGGAAACAGAAGATTTACCCCAGGACTGCCCCCTGTATTAATAACGGACATAGTCAGCTTTTAAATGCTTTATCCCATGCATGGGTCCTCTCAAATTATCTGTGATCCAGGTTATTCTCATAGGTTCATGGGAAGCATATTCTAGCTGCCCTTGCCAGTTTGTGCTGAAGTTAACCTATCCCTTTTCAGCTACGGATTGGCCTTGCCTATCCCATGGATGATTTTTAATTATATGTTTTTCCCCAATGGGAACAACTGGGACTATGCTATAGATAATTACCACATTAAGGGTAATGTGTAATTATTGACCATGGGTTGGCTAGTGCCAATCTCTATAACCACATAAGAGAGATTATTTTGAGCACAAAAAGGGAACTTGGCCAGGCTTAAAATGACCCACAAGGGCATCTAGACTAGTGCATATGATTGAGATCCTCCATGTGATACTAAGAGCAATCTTGCCATTCATCATCTTTACATCTGGCCATTTTGAATCTATTCTCCACTTCCCTTAAGTCCTTTATTTCTTTTAATGTTACATACTTGGATCTATCATTGACAGTCCTGTACTAAAGTACATTCTCCACAATGAGAGGAGGAGGATATTCATGATAATTGGCTACACATGTTTTTCTATACTCCTGAGTTGTATTCATTGGTTAGTCATTTGAATGGAAGAATCATTTTTAAAATTCTTCTTTTTCTTTTGAGTGCCATGTGTTGTATGTTGGCTCTTCCCTTCATGTCTGGGGTCAGCCCCTGGATAACCTCAGGGAATATTTCTGTAGTCTTTCTTTTGTTCTTGCCAAAAAATAAAAAGTTTAAGGTGAGACCACAAAACAGAGATGTAAGAAACGAGTAAGCCTTGTAACATTGCTTTTTTTCCCCCCTTCAAAAATCGTAATAGTATTGTAAATCTCAGTCCTGTACTGTAAGTTTACACCTCTTGTGGCTATAGTAATATCGGTTATGAAAAGCCATTTTAATTATGAAGTATAACCCTTTAACTTCCAAGGGTCTTTAATATAGACTTAAATTGAAATTTACTTGTGTAAACTCCTGGGTTGTACCATCTAAGAATGTTATTTAAATGCCATGCTTAATCATTAAAGTTTTGTTTTATTTAGTAATTGAATGTTGTGTACATGTATTTTAATTGCACAAGCTTGTGTGTCTGCTTCATAATGTCCCTGATGTCATTTTAGGTGAAGGTACTGGGATGAGCATGTAAAGGTGTAGAACACATTTGTCGTTTTTTATTCGAATACCTTTCTATAATTCTCCTTCCCTGCTGTGGAAAAGGAGATGCCCCCCTCCTCTTTGTTTTTAAAAAAAAAATAAATAAATAACCTGGCCCTTTTGCATCAGCTGTTCGTCAGACTCATGTCAGGATTTGCAGAAGGTGACTACCTTTCTACTTAAGGTGTACAAGAGTGATGGATATGATATATCTGGAATTTTTTATGTAGGGCACACTTACTGTTGATGAATCTGGAGGCAAGTGGCCATGTTTACAAGTTTTAATTGCCCCACCAGTTCCAGATGTACCTATTCCTATCCTCTCGAAACTGTGTTCTTAGTGGGATTTGTTTACTTAAAAGTATTTTTTGTTTTATCTTCGTCATTGCTCGTACTGATTTGTTTTTCAGCAGTGGTGGATTGTCTGGTTCTCACTAGTTGAACAACCCTGCTGGTGCTGAAGTTTGGTGGGTGTACTTCAATTTGTAAAGAAGTGGAGCTGATATAAAATGCCATATCATGTTTGCTAATTCCAGTTTGTTCTTGTCTCACAGGTCATTGCTCCAGCAATATTGTTTTTAGCTGCAAAAGTGGAAGAGCAGCCCCGTAAATTAGAACATGTAATTAAGGTGGCTCACTCATGTTTGAATCCTCGAGAACCTGTTTTAGACACTCGCAGTGAGGTAAGTGCATTATGTATTACTTTTATGGGGAGAATTTAGAATGTGAAGAATGTGAATTGTATTTGTAAAGTATCAGAGCTGTCTAGTTTTGACAAAGAGCAGTTTATGATAAATTTTTTTTGTGCTGTAATGGGGATAACTTGTTTTTGTAGATCTTGACATTTGTAAGAATGTGCAGTCAAAAGGTATAAGGGATTCGTGGGGGTGGTGATTAAATGCAGCAATCCTTTGTGGTGGTGGGAGGCAGTAGGGTCTGTTTTGATCAAAAGGAGGGGTGGAATTAAGTAACTTATTAACCAAATTTAACCTAAATATCTGCATGTTTAGTATGGCTTATTTTAAAATTTGTTAAAATATACTTAGTGTGATGGCTGTTTGGCTCGGGATATGGAAGACCCTTTCAAGATGTCTCTGCCATTTCTCTCGCTCCCCATCAAATTACGTATTGTTCCCATGTAAACCTTTCTCTGAAGACCCCTTGTTGTTACTGCCATATAGTGGGGTATTTGTGCTATTTGCTTGCCAGTGCTTTGGGCTTGTGGCAGCTGTTAAATATTTTGCTGTACTCTTTGCCAAATTCAGGAAGGGGTGAGCCACTTATGGGTTTTGTTTTAGAATGTCTTGTCCCCTCCAATAATTTTGTTTATGGGTCCAGAGTATCCTTACTTGCATTCCCATACTGGAGTGCTCGGCAAATTGATTTTGGTAGCCACGTGTTAATTTGCCGTGAATGTTTGGATAGGGATGAATATTTGAAACTCCTTCCTGAGATGTGGTATTGATTTTAGCTGCCTGCAATGCAGTTGTATAGTGGACTGCACATCATTTCTAGACTCTGCCTGGCATCAGGTAGGGACTAGTGTGTTTTGTCTAAATGGAAAGTTGGGATTGCTTTACTTCAGTGGTTGGCATCTCCTGCTAAATGAGAGGATTGTGTTTGTGGCAGAGTTTACCACCTATCTTGATGTAGCCCTGTCATGTATGCACGTGTGTGAAATATTGGTCTTTTTGTGGAGATCATTAGCAAGTTTCCTCTTTAGTACTTCATGTTAAGTGACATGGAGCTTAACCTTGGAACTATATTGAGGAATGTGAAATGAATGCTTTCCCTTGTGAGCTCCCTTGAGAAGTGTAACTTTAATATATTCCTTTTGGGGCTTTATTGGATTATATTCAAATATAAAGTGTCATTAAGAAATTTGTTTTGGAATGGGAGTAAAAGCTTCTCTTGGGACTCCATTGGGGAATGTATTGGAGTATATGTAAATGTGCAGGCTTGATAACCAAGTGCCTCCCAGTCAGTAACCTGCCTGTCCTCTCAACCCCAGGCTTACCTGCAGCAAGCCCAAGACCTGGTCATTCTAGAGAGCATAATACTGCAGACCCTTGGTAAGTTCTTGGAGCGGATGGGCTGCCTTTGAAAATGGAGCGCACTAAAATTACTGTTTATTGCATTTTTACATAGGCTTTGTTTTCTAACAAATGTATGCTTTTAAGTAGAGGTCTCTGTCTTATTGTAAAGAAGCATGAAATGTATTTGATATTTGTCTTTTTTTATTAAAAGAAAAAAATGGGCGTTTTAGATGAAACTGGCATAGTTTTGTAGTATTACATATGTTTAACAGGGAATAAAAATTTATAAGTCAATGTCAAAAACTGTTTCTCTGGCCCGTGCTGATTTTTTCTGTAGTCCAGATTTTTCCTGTATTTTTACAAAACTAACTACAGGTTATCACATGTTGAAGATTGATTGTGGCCTCTCTTTAGGGGTCATTTTTAAGAAGTTTCTGAATTTTTTTACTTCTGGGTGGATTATATTGACAGCATGGGAACTAGTTTTACAAAAACTAAAAAGGTGCGCTTAACTTGGGCTAAGGGGTATTGGCCTTGTATTGCATGTTTTTCACTAAACTATCAATTTTGTTCTGTTCTGTAGGGTTTGAGATAACTATCGATCATCCACACACTCATGTTGTGAAGTGTATTCAGCTAGTACGAGGTAAGGCACATGCTTTTGACAGAGGTGTGTTAAACGTTGTATCGGTGGTTTAGTATGCTTATTCACTTAATTCATGGCTAAGTGGTTTATCTTTGGGGAGGGGGGGCCCAGTATGATTGAATATCAGGTGATGTCCATTGCTTCAAGATCCTGTCCTCCTGTGGAATGCAGCACTTGCACAGATGAAGCTGGTTTTTGACCAAAAAACGTCATGTCTTGTGTAGTCTGTATTGGACTTCATATACTCTTTGTAGTCCTTTTTCTTGCTTATCCCTCCCTCCATATACACACTTTTTTTTTTTTTTTTTAAATAGCTCTTGCCTTTTTATTGAATGTTGCCCTATTCTTTTACTGTTCTTTGTTATGTTATATTCATCTTAACAGTTGTTCCATTTAACATGTTCCAACCACCATTGTGGTTGCCTTGTTCTGTGATGCTGCTTTCACAGTTTCTACTTCAAGTTCTGGTGCAGTATTTTAAGGCACATTTCACCGATGGTGTGTTCTGGTTAGTCCTAGATGAGCGCAGAACATTATTCTATATATTTTTTTTACTTATTTTAAAACTTTCTCAAATTTGCTAACTTGCTAAAGTTGATGTAAGGAACATATATAACTCATTTGTTTTCTTTTACAGCAAGCAAAGATTTGGCTCAGACGTCTTACTTCATGGCAACTAACAGGTTGTTCCCTTTCAGAATTTCTGGTCTAACTTAATTGTGTATGTATTTGTATATTTGACAGAGGTATTTTTGAATCCCTATTGCATAATCTTAACAGCTAATCTGTGTAATTTGTGTTTTGGTTAACATCATAGCTGAAAGGGGCTTAATTTTACTTACAAAGTTTATAGATGAAGTAAATAAGTATGTAAGCTAGAAGTCAGTTGCAGTGCTGATAACTCTCTATACGCACACGCTGCATAATAGCATTTGATGTGAAGGGAGAGCTTAATTATAGATATGCTTGTTTTCCATGTACAGGGATGTCCTGCCTTGGACATTTGCACCTGTGCAGTGAAGTACAGCAGGAAGGTGTTGCATGCCACCCTGTTTTATTGATGTGCTCTGCTTTATGCAAGCGTCAGTTCCTTGGCTTTTTTCTGAATTGTTTTAAATCGTATTTAACCTGTTGTGTGCATGTTTTTAACGTCTTTGTCACTTTTCTGAAATGGAGATGTCATTCACTGCCATTATAGTTGTAGTCACTGTATATGCACTGAGGAAAACATTAAGATTTGTAAGAACTGATTTTTCTGTCTTTAGATTTTTTGCTCTTACAGTCTTCGTTAAGTTGATGTTTTGTGTTACCTCTTCATATGTCTGTTGCAGCCTACATCTGACCACTTTCTGCTTGCAGTACCCACCTTCAATAGTGGCTTGCGTTTGTATCCATCTGGCATGTAAATGGTCCAGCTGGGAAATACCAGTCTCAAATGACGACAAGCATTGGTGGGAGTATGTTGATGGCGATGTAAATCAAGAATTGCTTGATGGTAAGCTGCAGGCTAAGATCACCTTATCCTTAAAAGTAATGAATGGCATGTTTTTCAGCTTTAAGTAATTGGTGCCCAGGTTGGCCTGATGATGTTTATTTTTCTGTTTGTGATGGTGGCAGTTTTATTTTGGTAAATGGACCCAAGACATTGAAGTCTTGGTGACAGCTAACAGTATATCTGGGTGTTTCAAGATAAGTTCCCACATGAAAATGTCATGCTAGACAGCTTTTCTGGAATTTCAGGTACACACCTCATATGCTGAAGGGTACAAAATATCCTTCCTACTCCTGTCGCTCTCCATAGTCTTAACTTCTTAGCATCTTTCTACCCCCTTCTTTCTCAAATCTTTCGGCAGCTCCACCTTTTTTTTCAACTTTCGCGTCAAGTAATGGGAAGAAACTAAATTCTCTCTCCACACTTTTCCCCATTCTCATTCGTTCTCCTGTTGATCCTTACTGCGTTGCTCTTCTGTTATCTTCGTGCCCCCCCCCCCCCCCCCCCCCGGTTAACTGGTGTTCTGAGGTATTCTAGGGCCTCTTTATGTTTGGGGAATAATTGGATTGATACTTGTGTGAATACCATCATTATGGCAGGATTAAGCATCTTGCTTCTCAGACTTTTTTCTTTGCTTTCTTAATAGCTGGCATAAATGCATTTTTTTATTCTGGTCTGGTGGCCAAAGTCCTGGCCCATAAAAATTTGTTTCCCCTATGTTAAATCTCTATGCTGGCTTCCACGCTTATTTCAGTTTTATTTTTCTTCATCTCAGATGTTTGGAAGTGGATTAAAATTTGTCTTGCCTCCCTCTGCATTCTGTCGTCATGATGTCCTGCGAGTTCTAATTAAAATCTCAGTTGCTGAGATGCCTCTGAGATTTCTTTGTAAGCTTTTAGTCTCATTTCTCTCCCTTCTGTCTGTCCAAAGTTTGATGTGAGACTCGTTCAGCACCCTTCCCCTCCATCTCAAGATTTTTTTTCTTAATTTACTAATTTTTTAGTGGAGATGCATGGATTGTTTCAGAATGTCATTGTGTTTTACCTACTGTAGTTTAATCTGTACCCACAGTTCCCTCATCTTTTATTAAACTCGCCAGAAATTCGCTCATCACAGCCTTGTCTAGTGAACTCCTCCAATGTTGTAGAATGTCTGGCATATTAATTGATTTGCTAAGTAAATAGTAAAGAAAAGCATCAGGTTTCTTCTCCATATTTCTATGCCAAGTATATCTATTCCTATTTGATGCCTAGGTTACGTTTCCCATTTAAGTTCATGAAACCTCCCAGAAATTTACCTTTTTAGATAGTTATTGTACAGTACAAACTTAATAATCCAACCAAAAATATGCAAATGTTTGTCTTTCGGCTTTTTCCCGGTAAGGGATCACCACAGCGGAACTCCAGTCCACTAATTGGCAGATTTTTTATGAAATGCCAGCTCCATGCCCGACCTTTAATGAAGGCATGCCCATTTACACATGCATGTCTTTCAACCGCTAACCAACTGGCGGGGAGGACATGCAGACTCCACACAGAAGGCACTCGCAAGCCAAGCCGAGAATCGAAAGGGAGAACCTCTTGCTGTGAGGGAACAATGCTACCGCTGTACCACCGCAGCACTGACAACCAAAAATATGCAAATACAGCCTGATATGTAAAACTCTGAAATTTCTATTGGGGTAGATAACAGTAGGGATTCAATACTAGCAGGACTTCTGTCACATCAAGCCTAAGCCTATAAGGGAAATTGGAGTCCTGCAGTGTTGCCTTGTTTTCATTGTTTTCCTCTACAGCTTGAAGTTTCTAAATATCTTATTTTTGTGTAACATATGTAACGTATTTGATTTGTGGGAGGTATTTTGACTACTACTTCCAGGTGAATTTTAACTAAAACCAAATAATTTAATAGTGCATCATCTAATCCAGTGAAGAACCGCAGAGAGATTGAGCAATGTGAGGGTACAGCTTGTCAACAGACGTCCTGTAAATTGTCTAAATTGCTTTGACTGCAGTCCCATAATATAAAACCAATTTCCCAGCACATCACCCCCCTTCACATCTCCAAAATTTTGGATCAGCAGTAGGAAGGTTTGCCTAGTGTCTGTAAGGTGTGTATTTCTTTGATGTAATGGCACACAGAGATCAGCATGACTTGACTCTGCTTCAGTGATTACCTGCAAATTCAGTTCTCCAGTGTCAGCTTAGTGGAGAACTGTGCCCACAGACTCAAAACATGTTTTTTCATCATAGTTTGGTGTTTTCTACATTTTAACACCACTCTGGGACTATTTGCAGGTTTAGTTATTTTTTATACACAATTTGAGTTTGACCACATGGGGTCTGACATCTTGAAGTAATTCTGATTGTTTTGATCTAGGTATCCCAGAATTCATTGTTTGTCTCTGAATAATTGCATTACATCTGACACTTTTCCCTAAAGCTCCTGTCACTGCACTGATTTTACAGGCATAGGCATCCACTGTTTTGTTGTAGTCACCTAGTTTTGGTTAACATTTTTTCCTTTTTCGATGACTGCTTCAAACACAAGCAGTGCAAATGCCACAGAACTGAAAAGTGCATTTTATTGCTGCTTCCTCTTAGAAATGCTAACTTGATTTCTTTTGTGAAGCCCGAATTGTAGTTCTTTAAGTTATCTCCCCTCCCCCTTCACACCTACCTTCTCTAGTTGTCAAAGTGCTAAGGGTAATTTGACCCATTATCTGCATGTGATTAACAGCTCGTAGCAGGTGACCTGACTAATGTGCTGTTTTGTCACAGCCTTTCATTCCTTACAGTGGAGCACCTTTTTTGTTGCACTCCTCCTGCTTTCAAATTTAGATCTGAGCTCCATAGCACTGGGAGAAATCGCAGCTTTGCAAACCATCAAACTCCCAGTTTCTTTCCTTCCAGTTTGGTTAAATAGCTAACAGCTGATAGAACATAAACATGATATATTTCACGTACTTGCATGACAGTAGTCACATTTTTAAGTGGTAATTTAAGATTAAGGTATCCCATACTTCATATAGAATTATGTAGTGTTGTCTATTAATTGTGACAGACATCTGCTTCCTAATGTAAAAGGATGCAATTAATGTGTACGCGTGGGCAAATTTATCCTCTTTGTTCATGCAGCTGTTACTGTACTGTTGCCTGTACTTTCCTCACTGTACTTTCACATCAGTAGGGCTGTTCAGATGATTGAGATTGTAGTTTGTCATTTAGTTTAGAGTGGGGTGGGCAAGGCAGCTCTGACATCACTGTGTGGAAGGTTCACTGCCTCTTCTATAGAGCATGCAAATAAGGTAGTGGTTACATCACTTTGTGGGAGGAGATGTCCTGGTAACCACAGCAAGAGGTCTGGCAGACGTGACACAGTTTCATAGTTTAGTTTAGTTTCAGTACTAAGCTAACTGCCCTTGTGAGCCATTTTAAGCCTAGCCAATTATCCCTTGTGAGACACGAACCCTGCACCTTCTGTTTGTAAGGAAAACACCTTAACCATTAGGCCACCCTCATAAATTAAAAGCCAGCTAGAGGTTTTTCAACTGGGTTTTCAAACTGAAACAAACAGTACAGAAAGGTAGGAAGTGCACGAGGTAAAACAGAGTGAATTACTTTTTAAAGCTGTGGTTATTTTTTGAACCAGGATCAAATAACAGGGACTAAGAGGCAGCAGGTTGAGCAATCATCCCGTTCTTTTAAATATTGGTTTCTATAGACTTACCACTAACTTGGATATTGTACAGAATGCTAACAACACCCGATCTTGAATAACTCGCTGAAAGATTCAAACTAAATTGTTTTGCAGTTTCTTTCAACCTTCTATTGGCATCTGAAAGTTGCTTTTAAAATCTTATCAAATCTTAATGAGGATCCTTGTATTCTCTACAGCTCAGTTTCCCTCCTTAAGTAGCTGCTTCCCAGTAAATTAAACCTTGGCTACTTTTGAGACTCATGTGAATCGTTTTCGTGGCATGTGTTGTATGTCGTTTTCGTTTGCAGTCTCCATTTTTTAAACTCTTTCATTTGGTGCTGCGTCTCCAGCCTAAATGTACCTGTTTAATTTCATAGTCCATCTTGACAAGTTCTATTTTTATAGAACAATTATATCACATGATTTGAAAGGCATGCCCAGGTTGCCCTGGAATCCATGAATACTTCCCAGAATAGATTTCAGATTGCTTCTTAGTCATTTAACCGGGATGCTTTGAAGCGTCTTAAGTTTATCTGATGTAGAATGAGCCTCAGACTCTGAAATGGGTAACCCGCCAATTGCTAAGGGAAAGGGTAATAATTTTCCATTCCCTTCTGTTTACCTTCTCCCTAGATAAAATCACTGGCTATGTTTAATATGAAAACTGGCTGGGCAAAACACACTCGAGTCCAGCAAAGCATATAATATCGAAGGAAGCACAACCAAGGTAAGAGTAGAATTAGCATCCCTGCCATCACCACCCAGAATGAACTTGTTCTTTTTGGTTTGATCAGCAGATGTAACCATCGACCCCTTAGGCAAAATATAAAGGAACAATGCCAGAGTCTAAAATTGACTGTAAGAAACTTGTCCTGATAACTCTCAATTGTCACCACCCACTTACCAAGTCATCATCAATCCTACTCATGGTTTCAGTTTCCTCTGTGACCCTGTTTTCATTCCCTCTGATGAACACAATTAACAATATTCAGTTCCTGTCGAAGCTTTCAGTCCACGATCACTGGTAAACAATAATGGTATTAACACTTGTGTTGGTGGTGGGGGTAGTTAGGCAAAACACTTTACTTTATATGAACTCGTCAAATCTTATCCTAATTGGTGTAGCTCTTTATTTCCTTTATTCTGCATAACATAACTGTGAGCAGTATACCAGTACTAAGTACTGTTTAGTGAGTTTGTGCAAAGTCTTAGCAGTCTCAAGATGTATTCCCCTTATTCCATAGTAAAGCAGTTGTGTACTATTTCTGAGACTATCACAGGTTTCCATGCTGTACAGCCCCCGTTGTGACAGTAAGTTTTGGATTTTTGGACTTCATTGTTTAATCTATTGGTTGCATCACACTTCACAGCAGGTCAGAAAATCATTACATTTGGCTAGTATTCAGAGATCAAAAAACAAAACCTGAAAGACTGCTTCAGCTACTGTTCAAAATTTTCTGATGCTTTCTGTAGAGCAAGTGGCAGTCATGCATAACATAGCACTTGGCAAACATTCAGAAATCTGCACAAAATAAACTATGAAGCAAAATGAACAGAAGACTGTTTACTAACATTATAGCTTTGCCTTGCTCATATGCTTTCCTGCAAGATAGCAAGTCTGGTCATAAAATTCCTGAAAGTCTACTTTTCTTGGAGGATAAAAAGCACAGGTGAAACTAATTAATGAATTAGAGCTGTTGAGTACAATTGTAATTGAAGCTTCCTGTAAGCACCCCACCCCCTGCAGCCAAAGCTGGGCCATGCTGAGAAGGCCATACTGACAATGTAAAAGACCAGAATAAAAACAAATGTCTGGGACTTTCCCTTTAAAATGGGTCACCACAGATTTTTTAGTCCCAAAACTCGTCACTTTGCTAGCATTCCAGTGACTTGGAGTTAACTTGTCTATACCACAGCAAACGTTTTAATCAGGTTTGGAAAGAAGAAAGATGCGTTAGTCAAGAAATTCAGTGTCCATACTCTTGTGACCAGATCTTCCACTTAGTCCTTTGTTTAATATGGGATCCTTTGCTCCAAGTCCTCTTGTCATTATTTCAGTTGCTGCAACACTTTGGTCAGTTGTAAATTATTTCAGTTATTGCAAAGGTTCAGTCCATTGCACGTTGTTTCCACTTTGCGTTCTGCTACTTTCTTTGCTGCTGATATTATTAAATGTAAACATGGCAGTGTCTGACTTGCTGTCTGAACTTTTGTTAGAAATCATCTGCTTTTAGATATTTGAGGCAAGTCCTGGCCGTTTCCTAGTTCATGGCTCCTAAAGTGAAAGTTGTAAAATGACGAGTCAAGAAATTAGTTGCATTTATTTTTAATCTCCAGTAGCAGTACGAGATATGAAAACACTCTCAACTGGGGTTGTAAAATTAGTATTGCCATTCCAAAAAAAAAAAATCTGAATTCTTGGACTAAGTGGCATCTCTCAGAAATAAGGTCAGTTCTTCTACTTTTGACTTGTATATCTAATTTTTTTATAAGTTTGTTCAGTTTGTATACTGACTTAAGTGAGCTGGTCTATGGACCCTTTTCACTCACAACCTGGGTACAGAAAGCTATGCAGTACAGAAGTGTCATATTCTCAATAATTATTTTTTTTCAGATTGCAGTAAATATAATAGCTACACATTAAAAAGCATCATATTGGCTGTTGTGTGATTACATGTGTTCACTGGGGGCTGGGGAGTTATAACCAAACTTTTCAAGTATTTTGAAAATGTGTGTGCCAGGAAGCACTTTTTAATCTGTTTTAGCTAGTAGTCTGTAATTTTGCCAATTTCCCAATTTTTCCAAGTTTCCCTTGCTTCACTCTAATCTCCAATATACTAAACATTACACACCTCAGCTTGTTCACTTTAACAAGTGGTCCTCCAGTTTGTGTTCGTTCTTTTAGGCAAGATTTCATCCAGCCACCCAATTTTCATTTCTCTGTTATCACCAGAGGGCCATCCTTCAGTATTTCCTTAGTTCAGTTTTGATGGGCTGAAATTGTTAGGTTACCTTGCTCTTATGTAAAGTTCAAAGTCTGTCATTGCTAACCCTTCTGTATCAAAGGTAAGTTCTGCCAGCAAACGTTTTGTTACACTGCCAAAGAAAGTCTCTGTTCCAAAATAAAGTGCAAATAAAAGTGGAGAAATGGGCACTCTAGTTTGATGCCCTCATTTATACCAATCTCTCGATCCTTTTTGCTTCATAAATTGTTGGATGAACCCTATGAATTCCAAGACCTCAGAAAGAAAGGCCCAGGTTACTCGGTTGAATGCTTTTTCTGCAGCCATACTAGCCACAAGCAGTGGTCAACCTGACATGGAGGCATTTTCTTTAAGTAGAATAACCTGTTTGGATCCAGCATCTTTAGACTTTAGGTCTAGAGCTTGCAGACAGCTCTCTCTGCTGGGCGTGCATGCCTTCTTCCTGCCTGTTCTTACTGTTACAGCCTTTGTAGTTTTGGCGCCTTCCTCTCCCTTTTACCTATTCCCATAAGTACCACAGGATTGCAACAAATTTAGGCTTGTCAAACAGGCTTGTGTAATTTCTGACACTTATCAAAAGTCTAAACTTGGGCTGTAACATTAACCAGTCAAAATGTACTTCATTAAAAACACTGTTACCTGAAATTGAGACAGGATTGTACCCCGTATTGAATTCACTT
Organism: Protopterus annectens; assembly: GCF_019279795.1. Lineage (NCBI taxonomy): Eukaryota > Metazoa > Chordata > Ceratodontiformes > Protopteridae > Protopterus > Protopterus annectens. The sequence continues at coordinate 1,013,222,164 of NC_056743.1, read as the reverse complement.
CCAGAACAGATGCAGCTGAGTTTTCAGCAGTTTATCATGGAGTACGCTGCCAAAACATTTGTGACCCCAAGCTTTCCAATAAGTGATTGTCAAAAAGATGAAGATAATACCTACAAACCGATTCTTTACACATC
>NC_056743.1:1013169530-1013214530 GCF_019279795.1 Protopterus annectens | reverse complement strand
TTTTGTTCATCCAACTGAGAGCTTTCATACAAGTCTAAGCCATACCTCTCACCTCTCCAGATTTTTTCCTCCAATTTTTGGTCTGTACATTAAAATGTGTAGCTTTCCAGCAAATTATCAAGGATTAAAGTTATTAATGACAAAAAGTTGAGTTTCAGACTTTATATCTTTCTGCATATGCACACTAACATAAATGCTATTTTAGCAACTTTCTAAGAGCCATATTTAAAATCTGTCAAGATTTGTGCCTTTTTTAGGCTTTGTCTTGGTTTCTTGTGTTGTATGGGCTTGTCAGTTCTTTCCATGTCACTTGGTTGTTGAGATACTTGGAGAAATGTGAAATTTGATATAAATGAGAGCAACACTCTACCTGCACTAAAGAGGGCTAGGTACTGGACATTAGTTTTCCATAATGTAACAGTTAAGATGGAATATTTCTATAGTTTGTGCAGGATGATTTTGGAATAATGTAAATGATTAGTCTGTGGGCATTAGGATGGAACTAGAAAAATGCAGAGGCATTACTAGGCTTCAAGTTATACATGTCCTAACGGTGATTCATAGGTTAGGATGACAAACATTTTTTTAGGATCAGTATCAACTATTACTGAGCTTCACTTCACATGCACACCAGTTCTTAACTTCCCCATTAGTCATAGGATCATGGGAAGTTACTAGGCTATCTGCCCCGAGGCCCATGTTTAAACAAGTCTGCACAAAATGCCCTTGTCCAGCAGGGATATGGATGGAATCCCAGGGATGTATTTTCTGTTTCCCATCCAGTTGTCCAGGTTGGGCTTAAAGGGGGTCACGATGTACTCCTTGACTTGGAGAGGGATTGTATTCCACAGATGGGGGTCTCTGGGACACATCTGTCCTGCCAGCAAGTCCTGTTGATGTCACAGACAGGTTGAGGCCACTCGCGCTGGTTCCTTGAGTGGAGGTTGACTTGTGGATATGCGGCAGTCCCATCAGGGTGGGGTCCGAGATTGCCTTGTATGCCAGACTGAGTCACTTCAGAGTCCTATAACTTTACCTCAGTGCTTTTTTGTTTTTTTTTGGGGGGAGGTTAACTTGAGCAGTAATCTTAAACATTACCAGCTTCACTTAACAGAATAGTAGGAAGATGGTGCAGGAGTAGAGGATGGATATTGCAAGTATCACAGAAACATGGGCCAGTGATGAGATGGGATTGTTTGTTTTTTGTGTGTAGGCTGTTTGGGAGTGACAGAAAAAGGAAGAGTCCTGATTCAGGAATGACAGCGTAGGGATGTCTGAATGTGGTGTAGCAGTCTTCTAAAAGGGGAAGACCTCAAATATGAGGTCAGAAACTAGAAAGAGTATCACTTAGAGGATGGGGCAAGGGAGCTAATAGGTCAGAATCTTTGGGTGTCCAAGGGAGCTAATAGGTCAGAATCTTTGGGTGACCTGGCAATAAGTAAAAGAATAGGAGACCATGGATTGATGTAGTACATTATTCTCCAGATGCATCGGAGGAGGATTGAAGAATCCGTTGAGGATGAGAATAAAGTGGGTAGGAAGGAGAATGTCCTACTCTGAATGGAGTCTGCATGCAGTTGACTTTGGAGATTCCAAACTCCAGGGTAGAATGGGGGGGGGGTAGTAGGTCGTCTAAGCCAAGACTGTACAAGCAAGTCATGTATGTGCAGGTTAAGAATTGATTAATGGAGTGCTGCATGGGTCTGTCCTGGGTCCGGTACCAAGTACGTTTGTGTTGGGCCTGCTCCGAAGATCAACCTCTTCGGTGATGAGACAAAAGTGCCTTAGTGGAAGATGGTGGGTGGGGTAATGTAGGGAGGGATTTGAAAAGGTTAACTAAGTGGCGAGAAAGTTGCAGGTTAGTTTCAGTGAAGACATGCAGATTGCAGTACTTTGGTTACAAACCTGGTGTAAAGTTACTAAATGGAGCACTGCAAAGGATGTCAGTGCAGCAGCAAAAAGTGGGATCTGGATGCGTCTGTCACCCTTGGAGTGATGACCAAGAGCAGACTGAAAGGGGAGTGGCAACAGCCGGCAGAATGATGGGGTGTATCTTAAGGGGATCATTTTCAGGGTAAGGGGTTAATGCTCATTACACTCTGGTAGGCTCTGACCAGAACTCGCACTGGTATTGTAGAGGCTGTACAAGGGAATGATCTTTAGGTTGCTAGAAGGAATCCTGAGGAAAGAGTATTCAACTCTGAACTGTTCCAGAGACTGTTTTCACCTAGAACATATGCCCTGGAGGCAACAAACAGGCACATAGCCAAAAATTATGTACAGGAAACAAGTATTCAGTAGTTATAAAAGAGGGAGTACAAGCCTATCTTACAGATCAAATCGTAGGATGATGCTTGTTTTTTCATTAAGTATGTATATAATATTTTAGATGTACTTTTCCGTTATCGGGGCAACACTTGTAAGGTGTGTGGATGGATAAGACCTATCCTTGAAATTGCAAGGTGGACCACTTGCTGGTAGTGACTAATATAAAAATGGTTTGTCAAGGTCACAGATTTCAGAATAGGACAGCCTTTGTCATATGAAGCCCTTTCCTACTACCCCTGTGTTTTTCTTCACCAATAATTTCTGGTCTTTTCACTTTTTTTTTTTTTTATTTATTTTTAACCATGGCTCACTTCTTGGTTTTCTAGGCACCGTACCACTGTAGAAAGAACCCCTGTTAATTTATAAATACAGTGTGAATGAGCGTTGTTTTGTGAAAAAATAAGGAAGTGCTTCTCTCTCTGGCCATCAGCTGATTGTAAGGGAAGAAACTCCCAGCAGTTTAGTAAGCTAATCTATCCCTAATGCAATAATTCTGAAACCCCAGAGGCAGCACTGAGTTCAGATCTCCCCATTCTCACTGTGTGCTCATTGACAGGTATACCTCCCACCATTACAAATCACTGAGTGTTGGAAAGAGGACCGCTCATTTCCCCACAAAATCACATTGGTCATTCACACTCTATTTCGAAATTAACAGGGGATCTTTGTACAACTATCTGTATAAGCATCAGTGACTTGGCCACAAAGCAGTAACACTCCCACAACAAATCCAAACAGAAAACTACAAAACCCTCGGAAATTAAGCAGCGGTGAGTTGCAAGGAAACATCAGTACTACGGTGACAACAAAGGCAAAACTCAAAGCAGAAACGAACAATCAAGTGACCACTGCTAATTTGCCAGAAAATAGTATTTTGAGGAAGAACAAAGTTAAACCCAGAAAGAAATAAATGGCAGTGAGTTCACATGAAGCGCACATTTTGCTTGTTGCCCCATTAACGGAAAAGTACCGTTATAGATGTGTGTGTGTGTGTGTGTGTGTGTGTGTGTATCTATACACACACGTATACATGCACACGTTTATCTGGTACATAGGGGGGGGGGTTTATTGGCATTCGAAAATGTAATGGGTCGAATCACTAAATGTCAAACTGAAATGATCGACCTATTACATTTTCGAATGCCAATAAACCCCCCCCCCCAAAAAAAAAAACATATTAAAGGGTGTAGGCAGGGGGGCAAGCCCCCCTGCGCCCCCCACACCCCCTGCTACTTAAATATACCAACTCCGAGACCGCACTACACTGAGTAAATGGAAATCTCCCCTTACGGAGATTTCCGTTTACCCATTTGATGTTCTGCCCTTTCGGCATTCTCCATGCGACAATATCAAATTCGATATTGTCAGCATTCGAAATGCTGATATAGACCCGGTACATACATAAGCGCACAAATTTTGTGTGTGCACATGTAAATACACCTACACCTATGCCCACAGTAAAATAAAGTATAGTGTGTGTATTTTCTAAACCTAAAAAAATTGTGGAACTATATTAAAGTGCTGATGCTGTTTGTTTTATGCTTTGACATCATTGCAAGCCATGATAGGCACTGTGCATTGTAAGTGTAATGCTGATAGCTTTTTCAGCTTGAGCATTGGAAGGTGAGATTTCTAGCTGAAAACTAATTTTGTCAAACCTACAGTAGAATTTATATTCACAGAAGTTATCTTGCGTTTTAGAACTGACTCATGAGTTCTTGCTGATTCTTGAGAAGACTCCAAACCGTTTGAAGCACAATAGGAATTGGAGAGTGAGTATATATTAAATTGCTAACCTCTCTGCCACTACATATTGACTATTGGTCTCATATTAGAGTTTGTAAATTTTGGCAGTCCCTTTTTGAGAAGAACATTGTGTTTATTTATACCCACTGTAATGGGTCCTTTTGTAATTTAATGCCCTGTGTTGATCTCCATTTTTTTTGCCACTGAGTTTTTGAAATGTGCAGCCTTGTACATCATTAAGTGTTGACTGTGTGCTGCACAGGAGGATGAGTGTGTCTTCCATAGTGGTTTCGATGTAGACGGCAGTGTGCATCTTCCATAGTGGTTTGGATGTAGACTGCATAGAGAAAAAAGGGAATTTACTTAATTTAGCAGTGTTTTTTTTTTTTTTTTTTCTTTTTCTTTAATTCATGGTTCCGTCTGCACAAACAAGATAGTGCTATAGTAAATCTAGTAACTGGTATTTTTATTTCTCAAAGGTACCAAGTCCGTATCATGGATGATGATTGCTAACTAGTAATTAAAGTAAGATTTGAGGTTTTGTATGTCCAGTTGTACAGTCCCATTATATTGGGTAGTAAGGTGTTAAAAGGACAGCAGAGGGTAGGAATTGAAAAAAAATAGAACAAGTTCCGACTTAAGATAATCTATCAATGCTTTTTGTCCCTTCATAATAGGGTAGCAGTTTTTTTGGGGGGTAGGAGTGTTGAAGTATAGATTGAGTAATTTTTACCTGTCCATTCAGAATTACATGATTTGTTTAATTCCCACTTTCCCTTAAACCCCACTCGTCGTCGTCCTGAACATTACTCTGTGTATTTTTCTCACAAGTTCCATTTATTTTTATGTAATTCGCTGCTTCCTTTTTCTGACTATCCTCCTTCCATTTATTTTATATTTTTTGCGATATTCAATACTTCAAATACAGTTGGTTTAGATTTTGATTTCCATTTTCTAGTAATTGCTTTTTTGGCACCCAACAAAATTAAACTTAACATGGCTTTACAATGTTTAGGCAGTTCAGGTTCTATGTCCCAGTTTAAAAAAATGTCCTTGGTTACAACAATTTGCTCACCCAATGTTTTTAACAGTCTGGCAACCCATTACACTATCAATACATGTTACCAGTTGCTTCTCTCTTCCCACCTCCAACATTTGCTGTCTACCTGAAAAAAATTTTGTGTGTGCTTTGGGATACAAGAATACCTATACAAACACAAGGAAAAAGTCTATCGTCTGAACTTTGTTGCATACTTAGGACCCATAAGTATGTCCTCCCATTGTTCCCTTGTAGTTGTCTTAGTGTGTTTATATGCCCTACTAATTATCCCATTTTTAACCGCAGCTTTTGTTATTGATTCAACTAAAAAGTCTGTCAGAGCAGGTCTTTTACTTGGTTCACCTATCCCTTTCTCTTTGCCTGTAATCTGTCATTCCCTTGTAGGAAGAGCAGTCTCTAGCCTGCATTCTAAACATCTTCTTGGCCTCATTTCACTCTATTGCCTTTCTCCCTTTAGTTATTTGCACTCAATACCTTGGTCCCTTTGCCAGTTTTCTCCAATAAATTCCAACATCCCTTCTGCCTACTTTCAGTACTCCTACTTGCAGTCACCCCTGTTGGCAAAATCTCTCTGCTCCAGTCTTGTTGGCTTAGTTCTTAAAATGCTTTGTTTTATAGATATAATCTTTATGGTGTTGGTTCTCCTTTAGGATCTGCATCTAAATCCCATCCATCCACAACACCCTTTTTTCCCGTTGTTGCACAAGGGGTTTGGGGTGTCACTTCCAACACTGACAATCATCTAGAGCCAGTGTTTAGTGGCTAGCCGTTCAGCTGTAGTTCTTCCACACCATACACACACACTCGCACCTATGACCAATTTAGTATCCAACCCACCTACACTCCTTATTTCTTTGAACTTCCCCACTGCTTCAACGCCATCCCTTTCTGTTTGAATTGTAGCTTTCTGCTCATGTTATATGTATGAGCCTTAACTGCATAGCTGTAAAATATCTCAAGTAATTCTAAACTGCCTTGTTCTAATGGAAGGATCAGCTTATCCCAAGCTTGATTATTGCCCTCTTTCCCTCCCAGGTAAAGAATGTCTATTACTTCTTCATTTTAAACTCTCTCCTTTTTATCCCGTTCACTAGTTAACTTTTGTAAAGTTTTTTTTTAATAACTCTCAATTTCCACTACCCATTCCTTAAATTCCTCTTTAATAGGTAGGTGAAAAGGTGCTAGTGTCTCATTTTTACATTATTTCCCAGCATTTTTATCTTGGTTTTTATTTGTGCATGATCTGAAAGCATTATTGGATGGCTGAAGCTGTTGATCAGATGCATATATTCCTGTGGAATATAATTCCTTCCAGTCTAGCAGAGTTATTGTAACTTGGGAAAGTAAGTAATTTGTCGGTTCCTACAACTGAATTCACATCTTCCATGCCAGACGTTTTTATATATTTCGGATATCTATCTTTGTTAATTTTTTTCTTTGTATGTCCCCTTGAAATGTACCTAATATTGTAAATCAAGTTCCAGTCCCCACCTGCAAGTAATATTGCCTGCTGAAAGATGGTAATTTCTCTTTTTTTAAGCTCCATAAAAGCAGTTCTTGGAATATAAATACATGCCAGCTTAATCCTACTCCTTTGCCAGTAACTCCTTACTACCACATGTTCCATTGTCTTTTTTTTCTCTCGTCACTATTGGAGCCCCTCTAATCAGTTGTCTTAATCCCATTTTCCTTGGTTGTTTTTCTGTTGAATGTCCATCTTGAAATCATTTTTGTCATTCACATGCTCACTTCTTTTCTGATGTCACATGCAACATTGTGCAAATATCAGTTAGATATTTTCATTTTTGTGTATACCTGTAAGGCATTTGTGTTCCAAGATAATATGGATTGCTTTTTATCATAATGGCTACACTATTGTTCCCAGCTGTTATACATTTAAAAAAGTCTGTCCATTTCCAGCTTCTATTGTACTTGCACACCAATGTTTGGCAGGCTGCTGTTTCATGCAGTTTTCTTCTTGCCATGTGAACATATGTCACATTTTTCAAAACTTTGTTTTAATGAAAAACTAAATGCATTTTCAAAACAGAACAATCCCATCCCCTATTGACATAAAATAAATGCACTAAAATATTTACATCTTCAAAAAATAAAGTTCAGTTCGCTAGATAGCATTTGCTCCAACTAGAAAGCTGAACCCACAGGCATTACCTAACCTAAAATTATGATTACCCATGCTAAAGTGCATTTTACAGCCTTTGTTCCCCACTTCAATTGGTGTCTGTGCTTTTCTTATTTCCCCTCCTAGATGTGAAAATTGTTTGTATGCTTTCAGAAAACTAATTTTTAACCCTAAGAAACATTAAACTAAATTGTACACAGTTCTTTCAAATGCATTCAGGCTGCTGAAAAGGATGCTATCCCTTATTCACTCCCAGTAATTCATTGATTTATTTTTACTGAACTTTTTGCAGCTGTATCTTTAAATTTTGCATTTCTCTCACCAGAGTGCTCAGAACTCTCAGGAATGTTTATACCCGCAAACAGATCTTTGTGTAAAAATAGTTAGCATTGAGAAAAATAAATGTGCAGATGCATGACGGAATCTTTGTAATCTTCACTCTGAAGAATGTACAGCTGTCTTCACCTACAGATGACTTTGACTCCTACTGAGAATATTTGTTAATGGGGGGGCAAGCAAATATCTTTGCAGACGCAAGGAACTTTTTTTGACTTTTACCATATTGTTTTTCAAGCCTACTTGGTTAAACTTTGTAGGTTAAGACAAGGGCTTTAATCTTGGCAGCCGTCCTTGTAAAAATAAGAGATGATCTTAATTCTTCATATAAAATCACTGCACTCTCTTAACTCCACCCCAGCAACCCAAGATCATGGTATATTAACCTAATCCTGCTGCTGTCCAGCCTTTCTTCTCTTGTTTAAAAGTTTATAGGCTATTTCTCACAGAATTATCTTTAAAACATATGCAACACTCTGAAGACCCCCCAATTTAAAATACCCGAAACAGTGTACAAGTCTGCTTTATTGTGTAACATGCAGTTTGTCATGAAATGCTTTATACAAATACTAAAAAACATTTTCATGTATATCGTTAATATTTAGAGCATCACAAAGTGGGGTATATGCTCACAATTTTTTCCGATTCTGCAAAAGTACTGTTTTCTTGGCCACTTTTCCTTGCAAAGCCATATTTTACGAATGTGATTGCTTTATAGTCTGCCATTTATTCACTAATTTCATTGCTGCTTGTTCAAGTCCATGTACTCCTGATTATTCTAGTCAACTACTGTGCTTTCTTGTCTCAATCATTTTGTTTTGCCATATTGGGAAATGTTTCATTAGCAAAGTTTCTGTTATGAGCTTTATTGTCAGAAGAATGAGAAACGCAGCCACCTTTTGCTTGATGGATCACTAACTTCTCGTTTTCTCCTTAGCTTGTTATGCATTCCAAAATGTGTCTGATCCTCCAGGGAAAAAAATCTGAAGACTGATGAGTGCACAGCTTGGCACATACACCTGATTCTAGACATTCATTGCATGTTTCTCTTGTGCCTGGTGTACAGTGAGTTATTTTCCCCAAACAGTTTGCTGTCTCTAGTTTTTAATACTTTACCCTCCTGCCACAGTTTTGTTATGATTAACTGTCTGCAGGTATGATTGTATCTTTACTAATACAGGTCTTGGCTGCTTTCTCATGGCCAGGTTTGGAACAAATATGCTGTGCTCTTTCAATTAACGAACCCTGTTGAGAGTACTAGTCTAGTTTGTGATTTCATAAAATTAACAGTATGTTCCTTCCAAAATTCTCTGGTAGAGCAGAAAATCTCGGGTTTTCTGTGTTGTCTTTTAACTCTGCCATTTTTTGAAGCGGCTGCTCTTGAAGTCACATGCTTAGCCAGCCTTTTCATTTCAATCTGATTTTTGCAGTTGTATCAGTTCATCTTAATTGCTACTTAAAGCTTCTATTTTTTTCCAGCCTTTTTATTTGAGTTGATTTATTCATTCAATGTTGCATATATTTTAATCACTTCTGAATGCATTTAATTTTTCCTGTTAAGTTCTCTTGTACCAAACCTGAAGATTGAACTATTTTTTGCTGGCCGTTTCTCATTTTGTTTTCCCACTGGGAGAGCTGAAAGTAAGCTGCAGTGCAGCTATCTTGGAAGTCCTGAAGTAAATGTTGGTGACCTTTGTGGTGACCTTATGGGGATGTATTGTGTGGTAAAGGGGGGTTCCCATAAGTAGAGTAGGTAGAACAGCAAAGCATTTTTGATGTCTGAAAGACTTGTCAATTGTTAGTACACTGTGCTTCAGAAAGTTCATTAAGTGTACCACACAGCATGTAGGTTGAGAGTTCCCATCTCCTTTGTATAGTCTGATTCATGCAAACATTTTGGTTATACAACAACCAAAGAGGCCTGGTGGTTCTCGCTGCAGTTGTTGATTTTGCTTTAGTAGCATAATTAATTGGCCTCATTTTTCTCACTTCACAGTTGTGATTCTGCTGAAGGTCTTTTAAGCCCCACCACATGCACACAATAGTAGTGATTACAGTGACTTTACTGATTGGAAACTGACCATTGTAACTGACATTTTCACTCTAGATCTGTTTATTAAGAATGCTTAACATGATGAAACTGAGCTTAGCGGACAAAGTTCAATCTTTACTGCCAGTAGGCCATTGCTTGTTGCAATAGTCATTACCATTGTCAAGCTAGCTCTAGTAGAAGGTGATACTGGCTTCCTTACCTGTCAGGAATACAGACATAATTTTTTTAAAATCCTCTTGTAGGGTTACCTGGTTGTTTTCTACTTGTCGCTGTTCTTGTTGAGTTATTAAAGAATAGCACCATTGGAGCATAGAACCCAAGTTATCTGTCGTTGAAGTAATACGGTAGTGAAATAAGTGACAACACTGAGGACAAATTGAGTTTAAATTGTTAGTTTAACTTTCAGTAACTGATGAGGGAGAAAAATAATGGTGTGGATTTCTTGAATGCTTGGGGCTGTGTGTAACAATCTCCATGTTGCCTTGCTACCCTGAGCTTGAATTTCATCCCTGCCTTTGGAAATGATACCCTGAAGATGAAAGTGTACTGAAATCTATACATCACCATGATGTGGTACTGAAAAGGCTGGAGTTTCTGCTGCACTAGTTGTGGGTAATGATGTGAATTGGAATATTACCATTCGTAATGTGGTGCAGTCCTATTTAGACTTTACAGACTTGCTGAGTCTGAAGTTGCTTGATGCCACAGCTCCACCTGCATGGCAGCTCTGTTAATGCAATAATGCCATGCACCATCTTGCACAGCAACTTCACTTGTGTGGAGCTTGCTAATGCATGCAGTCTGGCATTCCATGAGGGTAGTGTCTGCAGGACCAAGTCCTGGCAAAGCAACACCTCCACTCGTACAAGAACGGCCCATGGGGATACTCCATTGCTTCACTGTTGTACTTTGGCAATCTTTGATTGTGTACAACTTGGAAGTGTTTTAAGCATTGCATCTGCTTTTAGTATGTACTGAATAAGGACTGGTGGATCCCTAGGTTTTATATTTGTATTGCTCTACGCACTGGTCCTCTTAGAATTCAGGCGATGATTGTTTTACATTATTAATTTATCCATACACAGTATGCGTTTCGCCTGATGAGTACCCTTTTGTTTTTGAACATGTGTAGAAGTGTTTTATTTGGTCATTGGGTTTAGATCATGGCTGCATAAAGATAGGATTTTTGCATATTGATATTGGAGTGTCCAGAGTTGCCATTGTTCAGAGGAATCCTATTGTAAACATGAGGTGAAACAGAATTGCAGCTCATGAATAGTGTAGGTTGCTGAGATGGGGTCTGTGATGTGTGTTCGTGTTGCATGGAAATAAGGAAAGGAGAAAAACACAAAAGGTGGAAAAAACTGATTATGTTCATATTGAGCACAACTGCAGTAGCCTTAAACTATATGGGCTTATATCCTGCCAAAGATAAAACAGCCGGCCAGCATCCAAAGTTTTAGGGCACCTTCCACATGCCAGACTGTCAAGCAGCTCGAGCTGAGCTGACTAGGACATGTTTGAGCGTGAATTATTTTCCTTTTCAGAAAAGCTATTTTATAAAGCCGGAGTGTGTTTAATAGAATGTCTTGTGACTATAACATACTTTTAAACGGAGTACTCATTCGGTCTCAAAGTTGTGTTTAACTGATAAACTATTTTCTGTCATGTAATTGAGTTAAAGGTAGTGGGGCTGCTGTAGTGCCCAAAAGTGCTTTTACTGTTTTCTGTCCCAAAAAAAAAAAAAAAAAAAACTAACCTTTTGTGGACTAGTAGTTTTACTGACATTGGTGCTTGTTTTTCACCAGGATAGAGGCACCATTTTCGGCTTGGCTATGGAATAGATGGTCACAACCACAGTCCTTCCAGCCACACACACGCACAAAACAAAAAGTTAAATAGACCGCCTTTGACACCACAGCTGGCTACCAATTTGCTTCAGCCGCAGGTGGGTGACTTAGCTGTGGCCATTTTGTTTTACCTCAAACCACTCGTCTTTTACCCCAGATCCCTGTGGTGTAGCACCTACAGCCACTATGAACTGGGGGGTTATCCACGTCATGTGTGGCTGTTTAGGTTCCCTCAGCGGCCGAGGGAAACCACTTGTTGGTCCTGTAAGAGGAAACTGGGAACGTTCCCCTGTTTCAGAATGCCCTGCCTATCCTTGGGGAAGCAATGGCTGTTAGCAACATAGTTTGCCCTATCTTGCCTGTAAAAACAAAAAGAAAAGAGAGAATGGGATAAAGAGTAGCTTACTGGGACTGGCTGTTTGATTCAGGGTGGTGTTTCTTGTAGAGTAGTTTCTGGTAAGAGAGGAATGCTTCCTTTCCTTTAGAGGATTAAGATTCTGAGTCTGAATGGGGAGATGCTGGAATGGATTCGGAGTTTTGTCCTCTGGTTTCCAATTCAGATTTGGAAAGCTGTTTCTGGTTCTTTCTGTGGAATTATTTCCCCCTGTGAGGTTTTTAATAGAATGTCCTATTTTCCGTGAGAGAACACTGAGGTTTCTCAGTCCGTAAAAAATACTGAGTTGTTACAGAAGGAATTTGCAGAAGTTACACCCATTCCTTCCCTCTTGTCCATTTTAGATGTGTGTTATGGCCTGCAGTTTCCCTGATAGTCTGTTAGCTTTCCCTAAGAAGGCAGATAAGATGTATAAAGTTGCTCTGTCTTAAATTTTCTACACTATTCCCAAACCCTGACCCAGTAGCTACAGCCTTAATAGACTCGTGCTGCTAAGCACTCCATTCCAATCCTACTCTTTCTAATAAGGATGGGAACATTGATAAGTATGGGGGGGGGGGGTTCTGCAACTTTGAATTTCAGAATTTTAAATTGTCAGGTTTGTATTGTATGTTTTGTTTGTTTTGACATTAAGGTATGAGGAGTAATCTGAAGTGGTTAATCTTCTTCCCATTCATCAGTGATGGGTTTGATTCCGAACCCTCGGAACAGAGTCTGCCTTATACCAAGCTTGCATGCACCAAAAACTCTCAAGCTAAGCTGCTACCCACAATGCCCTTTGCTCAGTTACCTCAGATCTGGTTTGCCGCGCAGCAGCATAGCAGCGTTTCACCGAGCTCTCCAGCCAAGTGCTTTTTTCTTAAAGATTTAATAGTTTGAAAGTTTTTTCTTCCTTATAACTTGTTCTGGTTCTATATTGCTACTGCTCTACCCACAGGTATTTCTCTTACCATTGTTGGTAATTTCTTGGCATCTCCAACTTTCTACCTTTATGGTATCTTGTTACCATTGTTGGTATTTACTTTTTTCTCTCCTCCATTTCCTCTTTTTCCTCTCTGTCCCTTGTGAGTGTGTGTTTTTGGAATGTCTGAAAAGAAGGGAACTATGGGATTAAACACTGCTCTTCTTGCAGTGGTAAACTGCCGAATAGTGACCTCCATGAGGAATGTGTTTTACTGTTTGGGGGTTCCGCATTTAACAAACTTATTTCAATAGGCCTGCTTGCTTTGCCTTTCTGAGGCCATTTCTGTGATGAGTTCTCACCCCATCCAGCTTCGGATAAGAAACGTCCTCAATCGGACCGCTCTTCACCGGCTGGTGACAGAGGTAAAGGTCATAAGACCAAGGCCCGTAAGTCATCGTCTGAACACTGATGTTCATCGTGTTACACTGCTGCAGTCTTCATACTTGCATTATCCTGCCATCAGGCGGTCTCGCAGTCGGCCAGATTTCCAAAGTCCTGGTCTGGCGTCGGTTGTCGTCGCTTTCTCCCTGACGTCAGTGCGCCTGGGGTATATCGGAGACCACCAACGCCATTTTCTTCAGTCTTTCTTGCTGCGCGGTGCCAGACGCAAAAGCAGTTCGCTAGTGCCGGTCGGCCATCTCCTGAGATTGATTGCAGAATCCAGATCCGAAGTCCACGATAAAGCTTAGTACCCCGTTGGGGAAACTTTTTCTTGCCTCAGACCAATGTCAGTAAAAGCTAATAACTGTATTTCTTGTGGGAAGCAAATACCTCATAAGGATTTCCATTCTTGCTGCATTCCTTGTCTAGGCCCTGATCACGACGTCACTGGGTGTCTGTTCTGTGTTAGATTTAATAAGCGTACTATTAAACGCAGATCTGAATCCTTTCAACGATATTTTGGTAGACAATATAATTACAGGATGCCGTCGGATATTCCGCCCGCTATTCCGAAAAAAACGCAAAGATAAAGACCGGCACTCGAGGCCCACAACCGATGAGGCCTCCGCCTCTCAACTCGCCAGTCCTCTGGTTTTCAGTGAGGTGCCTGCGCAGCCCCTGACGACTGCCTTGGGAGAATCCTCGGCCCCGGCCGACTCCCACGTGGAACCCACAGGGCCCTCTGTTTTATCTGATGCCGGCTCCACTGATACTACCCTGGCTGAGGGTACTCCTGTTTCTGAACAGACCAGTGTGTCCACCGGTGTTTTTGCACCAGGGAACATTTCCATTAAACTTACCAAAGTAAAGCCAAAAAAGCAGCTGCATTCTCTTGCCCAGACTCCCATGTCTAAGAAGCAGATGCTTAAAATGGTTGAAGACCTTATCCTTTTAGTCAGGGAATCTCAACCTCCTCCTGAAAAAAGGCCTAAGCAGGAAACAGAATATGAATCCTCGGACCAAATGTCCATTTCTTCTGAAAATGCCACTGAACCCGAGTTTTCTTACCCAGCTTACGAAGATTCTGAAGCTGAGGAATCTACACCTTCACCATCTCCTCCTGAGGATTACTCCTTTGGGGAAACATTACATTCCATGAGAGAACATTTTCATTGGGAAGGACAAGAATATTCTGACTCTAAGACGAGGCTTAGAGATTTCCTACTGTTACCCCAGCACAGGCCCCTTGTCATTCCACAAGTGCTGGACATTGTTGATGATGTATACTTGGAATCCATTATGAACCCAGATTCCTTACCACCGTCTCCTGTTAAGCCGGACAGGCACTACAGGGTTCCTGAGTCTCTCAAATTTCTTTACAAAAGCCCTGTGGCTGACCTAGAAACCATTTCCCAGGTCTCCAAAGGAGTAAAAGCTGCTTCAGCAAAGAATCCAGTTCCTTCAGACAGGGATAATAGGTTCATAGGTTCATACTAGGCTATCTGCCCTAGGGCATTTATAAGCCTAGCCAGAATGTGTTTGGCTTTCGCCACCCATTTTAAATTTATTTTGCTATGCCCTTTTTCGAGGTTAGTATACTGTGCCTCTGTCTAACAGTGACACAGAAGTGATACCCCAGGTAAACCTACAATCTCCCATCCACTCATCAAGATTCCTCTTGAAGAGAGTCCATGAGGGACTCTGCCTAACCTGGACTGGGATTTTATTCCAGAGTGAAGGGAGCCTCTGAGTTATGAATCTGTCCCTCCAGCATGTCCTATTTATTTCAGTGCTGAGGTTCAAGTCTCTCGAGCGCGTAGCTCGATGGGATTTGGATTTTCTGAGGTGCAGCATATCCATTAATTCCAGGTTGGACATGGCTTTATACGTCAGGCACAGATAGCTTCTAAACAGGCGGTATGCCACTGAGTAGAGCTGGAGTTTCTTTAACCGGGCAGCATATGGCATCTGTTTGAGCCCTTTGATCCTCTTGGTGAGGTACTTTTGGGGTCTTTCCGGTTGCTGCAGGTGTCTGGTAAGGTATATCCCAAAAGGGGCATTGTACTCAAATTATGGGCCTGATGAGGGATGAGTAAAGAGGCACGATGACTTCCCCTGTTCTAGATGTGAATCTCTTCATGATTAGGTGGGCTATATAAAATGTTTTTCTGACCACTTTGGCCACGTGGTTGTCAAATGAGAGATTGCTATCAACTTGGGTCCCCAGGTCCGTAATTACTTCTTCTGTACTTAATGGATTACCACCTATGTGGTAATTTGTGGGCACTTTGTTTTTGCCAAAGGGGATGACTATACACTTTTTGGCATTTAGCTTGAGGCCATGGCTCTGGCACCAGTTGTCTGTTTCTATGAGGCCCTTTTGGAGGATGCTTGTGTCGGCTGGAGAGTCTATTATGGCGCCCAGTTTGCAGTCATCTGCAAACTTGGTCAGCCACAGTCCTTCCGTGTTGGCCTGTACCTCCGAGAAATATATACCGAACAAGAGAAGTCCCAGGACTGAGCCTTGTGGGACACCACTTGTAACTGGTTTGGAGTCTGACATGGCTCCAGCAATTCTAACCATGTGGGTTCTGTCCTTGAGCCAGTTTGCAATCCATCTAGTGACATAGGGGTTTATATTTAAGCTGGTGAGCTTATCTATAATGCCCGAGTGGGGTATTGTATCGAAGGCTTTTGCGAGGTCCAGGTAGGCTGTGTGGACCACCTTCCCCTCGTCAATGGCCTTGGTGACTTGTTTCAAAGAAATCGACCAGGTTTAAGAGGCAGGATCTGCCCTTAAAGCGAAACTGGGTAGGATCCAGTGTCTGTAGGTCCCCAATATCTTTATGAGGTCCATGATGAGCCTTTCCATAGCTTTGCAGACCAAGCTAGTCAGGCTTATGGGGCGATAGTTTCCAGGATCCGTTGAGGCACCACCTTTATGGAGAGGGACCACTGTTGCTGTATGCCACTCTTTGGGCACAAATCCTGTAGTAAGGCTGAGACTGAACAGTAGTTTTATGTTAGGGTTTAGCTCTTCTTGGAGTTCATGTAGGACGCAGCCCGGGACACAGTCTGGTCCCATTGATGCTGTGTTTTTTGCTTTGGTGAGGGCGGCTCTTATCTGAGCATTTGAGATGTCAGGGGGAGCAGCACTCTGCTGGGATAGATATTTGCCCTTTTGGTGAGGGGGGGGGGGGAGAGACGTTTGCGCTGAACCTGTCAGCTAGGATATTGGCAATGTCTGTGGGTTCGGCGTATTTTTTGTCATTTTGGACTAATTCTGAGCATATCTGGGAATTCCCACCCTGGTTCCTAACATAACTAAAGAAAGCCTTGTGATTATCCTTAGTGTCCTGTGCAGTTTTTTTTTCGAAGCTGGCCTTAGACAATTTTTATGAGTGCCCGTAGTTTTTTGCTGATACTGATCAGTGATGCCTTCCCTTTTTGGGATTTTGCTCTATCATTTAGTAGCTTCCTCCTTCTATTGTATAGTTTGTTTATGGCTGGGGTCCACCAGACAGGGCGTCTGCCTTTGGAGGATTGGGTCTTGGTTTTATTTGGGATCGCATGATCCATGCATTCCTGATGGTGTTCATAGAATGCGTAAGGATTCTGCAGTCTGGGCCATATTTTCCACAGGCCTGGGGGCTTTGAAGGATTCCACCTCTGTTTTGAGGAGTGTGAAATTTGCTTTAGAGAAGTTTTTCACTGTGGTTTTCTGGGCAGGGGGTGGGGTCGGGATGTGAATATCCAGTGAGATTAGTTTATGGTCTGATCTTACCAGTGAGGGATACACTTCTGGTCTGGAGCAGAGAGTCCCCATGTTGGTGATGATCAGGTCCAGTATGTTTTCCCCTCTTGTGGGAGTGGTAACAAGTTGTTCCATAGCATTTGAGTTTATAAATTCTAGGAACCTTTGGGCTAGGGTGTTGGAGCTAGAATAATGCTCCCAGTCTGTTTGGGTAGTTGAAGTCGCCCAGTATAATGGTGTTTGGAGAGACCTTCATATTTTCCAGTGTTCTCAGGAAGGCCAAGTGGGGTTCCTAGGTTTGGGAGGGTGGTCTGTAGCAGGCTATAAATTGGAAGGCAGTTTTACCCACTGTTAGTTGCACATGGATAGTCTCTGATGCTTCGTGCTTTGCCACCAACCTGGAGGTGTGGGTATCTTTGAATATCGATACTCCCCCTCCTTTTGTGGTTCGGCCCAAGTTTTGGGGCCGAAAAGCATGGTATGAGGTATAACCTGGTAGTGCTTGGGGTGCTCTCGGGAGCCCTGAACCAGGTTTCTGTTACTGCACAGATATCTATGTTCTCCATGCTAAGGAGAGTTTCGAGTGCATGCATCTTGAGGTTTAGACTTCTGGCATTGAGTAGCATTACTCTTAGTTTCTTATCCCTTGTGATACCTATGGAGGTGGGTTCGTCTTTTGAGCCTTGCCTAAAAAAGGCACTGTGGGGGGTAGCAAGAGCCTTTGCCAATATCCGAAAGCCCAGGGGTGACAGGTGCAAGCCGTCCCTAGCGAAGCATGGTGGCTTGTCTAGCATATCATCCCAAGCTTGACAGGCATTGGATCCCCTTTGAATGACACCAGTACTTAAGCCAATTGTTGAAATTTATCATCTTGTCTTCATATTTTGGCATCATTCTTGGTGAGGGTAAGATGCTACTCAAGGTCAGGGTCATACCGGTCTGGGCTACATGCTCAGAGAGCTCCTCTGTCTCTCTTTATGTAGTCCAAGTAAGTACGTCTCTGGTCATTCACACCAGCATGGACAATGACTGAGTCATATTTGTACTTGCCTTGGAGTGATCTGAGTGCTTGTGTTATGTGGCGGATCCTAGCGCCCAACAGGCTGCTCACCGTGACCCTCTCCTTGTTCAGCCTGGTGAGCGGGAAGTCGGTGTGCCTGACGATAGTCACCTATTACAAGTGTATCAGGTGTGGTGTTTAGTCTTAAGGGTTGAGATGTGTTGCACGTGTTTTGTTTTGGGGTAGCGGTTGCTTGGGTGTCTGCTTTGGAGATCTCTCCTGCTTAGGCAGATCTTTATTTAGAGCCTCCGAGTATGCATTTGCGTGATTGTGTTTGGTTTGCTGTCGTGGTAGGTCTATGTGAGACTGGAATTGTAGTGAGTGTGGTTTCCTTCTCCTCCTGACTGGTTATGCCAGTACTGAGTTGAGAGAGCTTAGCCTCCAGTTTGGCTATATGGTTGCATCTCTCACATGTGTTGGAAGTTGTTGGGAGGAGGAGAGGGTTGTCTGTGTACATGAGGCAGTTGTAACATTGCCTCAAGATTCCCAGATTCACCAGCTGGACCGGAGAGGAGATTGACAACTGACCTTTGGACATGCTAGAATAATATTGGGAATTCCTTTATAATTGAAAACAAGGGCCAGTGGGGAGTGAGGGTTGTAGTGCTTTTAATTTTTAGTGCTGACTTATATCATTGCTTTAGTGAGCAAGTGCCAGGTAACTTAAGTGCAATGTGTTACAGGTAACTTAAATGCAAAAATGACAAACAGTAACTTTCTTTCAAGTGAAGCTAGGAAATAAGTACAGTAAACAATGCAGATATCACTAGTGATCCACAGAAGTGCTGAGAAGCTGCGTATTAGGTGGAATTAGCGTTCCATATGACAGATGGGGAAAGAAAGTTTATACCTCTGCAACTTTAGCAATGAGTGCATTAAATTGCCAATTTCATATGTTAAAATATCAGCAGTATTTACTGTCTCATTTGAAATTAAAGATGCTTCCAGATGCAGAATCCCATAATGTAAAAAATGCAGGATTTATTGCATGCAGTTGAGCAAGTGGGCAAGCACACTTTACAATGTGGTTTTGATTCATTAGAGGCCTCTTGCAGAGCAGCAGTCACAGGGTCTGTAATTAGGAGACCTGCATGGCTCAAGGAGCAACCACTGCCAGAACAGGTGAAAGCTAAGTTACTGGATGCACCCCTACAGCAGGATGTTTTATTTGGAAGTAAAGCTGAGGAAGTGTTAAAAAGAATGGAAGATAAAGCAAAATCTATGCAGACGGTTAAGGATTTCATGCAGGTACAACCACCCCGCTTCAGCAGGAATTGGCCTACAAAGAATTGATTCTTTCCCATTTCGGACAGGCCCCGAAGAGGCAAGTACATACGCCCCAGGGGCACAGAGGTCAGTCTTAGGGTACTTTCAGGTCACGACAATGGGTCGCTTCAAGCCAAAAGGAAGGTGAAGACAGACCCCAAACCTATAGGAGACAGACACCAATGACTTCCCCTACAGCTGCCAAATCCAACTATTCTGGCAGCCCCTTTGGGAGGAAAATTGGCTCTTTTTGTAAACAATTGGCTCTTGATCACCAAAGACGAATGGGTACTCAAAATTGTATCTCAGGGATACAAATTCCACTTTCACACACTGCCAAAGATAAGAGGCATGCCAGACCTACTTGCAAATCAAAAGGTGGAGGCTCAAAAACAAATTTTAATTCTCATGGCTATGGGGGCTATCCAAACAGTCCCACAGCAAGAACAGGGGCAAGGCTTCTATTCAAGACTTTTCCTAGTACCAAGGAAGGACAAGGCCTGGAGACCCATCCTCTACCTATCTTCACTAAACACTTTTCTGGAGGTTCCAAAATTTCAAGATGTTAACTCTCCAGCAACTGCTACCTATGTTAGACAAAGACGCCTGGCTAGTTACATTAGACCTAAAAGAGGCTTACTTGCACATTCCAATCAGGCAGACCTGCATAAAATACCTTTGATTCAGAGCAGGCAGAAAGCATTATCAGTTCTCTGCACTGCCCTTTGGCTGATCTACTGCGCCCACCTGGCAACAGTAATTGCATTCTGCAGGATGAAAGGTATTCAAATTTACCCATACTTGGACGACTGTCTAATTCAAGCAAGGACAGACTTCTGCAGCACCTAGCATATGTGAAAAGACTGCTGATCTGCCTAGGGTACACAATCAACGAGAGAAAATCAAAATTAGTACCCTCTCAACAAATAACATTCCTGGGTGCCAGCTTGAATACAACGGCCCAGATGGCTTACCTTCCAGCAGACAAGCAGATTCAGCTCAAGCAATATTTTCAGCTCCTTGCTACACAGACCCAACTCCCTGCAAGAAAAATTCTGCAGGCCTTTGGGTACATGGCATCTTGCATTCTGTTAATCCCATATGCAAGCTGCATATGAGGAAACTTCAATGGTACCTGAAGAGTGTTTGGTCACAGCATTCTCAAAATTGGGAGACAGTAATGCCTCTAATTCCCTGTCTGCAAAGGGAGTTCCTATGGTGGGCACAAGCCTGTCACCTGAACAAGGGTCAGCATTTTTCCAGCCCACAGCAAGGCAGTTTCTAACAAGATGCCTCTGATTATGCATGGGGAGCCCACATGGACGGAAAATGCATCCAGGGCAAATGGAGCAAACTTCAAAGGCATCTCCACATAAACCAAAAAGATGCTGGCAGTACAAAATGCTCTCATGGCTTTCAGGGATCTTCTACTTCCAGGAGCGTTGCTTATAAGGACAGACAACACAACAGTTATGTGGTACATAAACAAGCAAGGGGGGACTCATTCTTACCCCCTATGCAGATTGGCAATGAACCTTTGGAACACAACCTTGGCATTACAGATTCACCTGCAAGCACAGTTCCTGCCAGGAAAGAAAAACACTTTGGCAGACAGCCTAAGCAGAAACATCATGGACCCACGAGTGGCAGTTGAACCCACTCATTTTCAAGGAGATAATACAAAAATGGGGAACTCCAGAAGTGGATCCGTTTGCATCACCAAGCAACGCCCAATTACCTCGATACTGCACAAGGACTTGCCATCTACAAGCATGGAAAGTGGATGCCCTATCGTTCTGTCGGAGCAACCTGAAAGTGTATGCTTTTCCTTATCTACCTCTACTAGCAAAGGCCAGACAAGAAAAGCCAAGGATGATACCGATAGCCCCAAATTGGCCTCGTCAGCATTGGTACCCATTACTAAAGAGCCTGTCACAGGAACCACCATGACCTCTGCCTCTAACCTCTCCGCTGCTGTTTCAAGAAGACAAGCAGACCCTGCACGGGCAACTCAAGACATTAAACCTAGCAGAATGGAAGATCTGTTGACAAACCCAGCCATGCCTCTCTCCAAGGCTGTAATGGATGTAATACTTGAAACCAGAAAAGCTTACTCTGACAAATGGAAGAGATTCTGTGCCTGGAAACATGCACAAAATTTAGATCCTCGGGTGCTTAACATCCCACAGATTTTACAATACTTAGCTGAGATGTTACACAAGGTCCTGTCCTTCTCTATTAAGATCCATGCCTCTGCCATTTCTGCTAGCTATAATACAGAACCTCCTGTCTTTTCACATCCATTGGTAAAACAGTTTCTGAGGGTGGGCAAAAAATATCAGACCTCCAAGTAGAGCTCCTACTCCTTCCTGGGACCTCAATTTTGTTTTGGAAAAACTGACCTTACCTCCTTTTGAACCAGCCAACTCAGCAGAATAAAAGTTTCTTTCATGGAAGACAGCTTTTCTCCTAGCCATAACTTCAGCTCGGAGAATTTCTGAATTGTAGGCCCTTATGGCAGTGGAGCCCTTCCTCATATTCCACCAGGACAGGGTGTCCCTAAGAACTAACCCTACCTTTATGCCGAAAGTGGTTTCTAGTGTAGACCTAAACCAAACTATCCATCTGCCCACTTTTTTCCCCAAACCACAGAGCAAAGGGGAAAGATTACTGCATTCCTTGGACATTCACAGACAACTGCGTTTCTATTTGGACAAAACCAAGGCTGGCATGAAAATCGGCTTTTTGTCTCTCTTGCTCCAGCTACTCTGGGGAAATCTATTTCTAAACAAACAATTTCTAAATGGATTGGGCACTGTATTTCTTTTATACACACCATGGGAAGCCGCCCCCTACCAACATTAGGCCTCACTCTACCAGAGCAACTGCCACTTCTACAGCCTTCCTTAGAGGTGTACCCACCAAGGACATCTTGGAAGCAGATACTTGGAGCTCTGTACATTCACCAAGCACTACCATTTACCCCTCTTTTCTAAGTCCAGGGCTGGTTTTGCCACTGCAGTTCTGCAGGGCCTCATAGCCAGTCCTAATGCTATCTAATGTCCATCCACCCCTACTCCGCTTTGGGACTCTACCCAAGTGTGAAGACTGCAGCAGTGTAACACGATGAACATAGTACAGTTTTGTACCTACCATAAATGTAGATGTTACAGGGTTGACACTGCTGCAGTCCTATTTTCCCTCCCTCCTTCCCCTCTCTGTTCTATTGTTGCCAAATTGAGATTGTGTATCAAAAGTTCCCCCTTTTTCTGTCTATTTGGCTGGGGTTTTTTGCTTATTTGCTGTCTCATGTTTTGTAAGTGTTGTTTTTATCATGCTCTTCCTTTTTTGGGGCACCTGGCATCTGGGGCAAGAAAAACTGAAGAAAATGGCGTTGGTGGTCTCTGATATACCCCAGGCGCACTGATATCCGGGAGAAAGCAACGACGACAGACACCAGACCAGGACTTTGGAAATCCGGCCGACTGCCTGATGGCAGGATAACCCAAGTGTGAAGACTGCAGCAGTGTCAACACTCTAACATCTACATTTATGGTAGGTACAGAACTGTACTTTCTGCCTACTCTGTGCCGACTACTACATCGGCTCAGAGCTCGGCTCCAATAAAGTTTACCTAGGCAGCCTCGGCAACCACACTGGCCCTGACCATTATGGCACCGCCTACGTCTTCGATACCGACCAGTATGACGTCTTAAATACTGACCAGTATTTCCATTTCTTTATCAGCACCGACTTTGCCTGTTTCAGTCCCGGCAACGACTTCGGAACCTTTCCTATCGACCCTGTTATCTGTTCCGACAACATCAGAACCGTTCCTATCGTCCACTCCTATAGTGACTTCTGCTCCGAGCCCTTTCACGGCTCCGACCATACCGTTATTACATGTTGCAAAATTGGAATAGTCTGTGCTGTTCTGAAGCACACCACGGACCCGATAATCATCCAGTGTGGACCTGTTTGCCGGATAAGCCTGTAGCCCCTTTTTGGACCAGTCTGGCTCCTTAAGGTGCATCGGTGAGATCCACCAGGAGTCTCTCCGAATTGGATGTGATGTGACTTTTTGATCAGCTGCTGACTGCTAGAGGAATCTCACATCCACCTAGACCCTATCCCACTCCTGACTTTGGGTCTGCTTCTGCAGCAACCCCTACTTACTCTCCTCCCTTGGATCCTCGGTTCCGAGGCTCATCTACCCAACTTTTAACAGAGGAATTCCTTGCTTGGCGCCGACAGCGCCTCTGAAGTTCAGAGATCCCTTTGGCTGCCGGTTCCGTCGGAACCCAACCTTCCTCAATCTCATGCCTGGGGGGATTGAGCCCCCAGTGTCTGTTCCAACAGTTTTGTTGACCCTGACTTCAGAGCAGAGGGTGACTACTGCTCCGAGCTTGGTTGAGGCTCCGTCCCTGGGGGCCGACCGTCTGGAGTGGTGTGTGACCCTGGTTCCGATTCAGTCTTCTTTGGTTCCGGGCTTCCTTTCCTCTTCGAGCAGGCCCGTTTTCTGGGTGATGGAGAGGGCTCTTGCTGCCAGCATTCCTTCACAGTAGGTTATTCCCCCAGTTCCCTCTGAGCCGCAGCTGTTGGAGTCCACCCCCCAGGACTCCCGAGTGCAATTCTAGGAGACCCTTATTCAGGGCATTTCACTTTCCCACCAAAGAATCTCCTCGGAAATGTGTGTATAAGAGGAGAGACACTGACTCCCAGAAGGAGTCACTCAAGAGGATACAGACTATGATGATGGGGAAGTGTCCCCACGGTCGCCCCGGACTGTCTCCTTCGGGGACATCATGGAGATCTTGAAACAGAGGAGTGACTTAAGTCCTTAATCCCTTCCTCAGAGGAATCCGTATTCATGTAGGCCTTTCTCTCTTGGCCCTCTACTTCTTGGGTGACCCCCCCCTGCCAATGAGCTGGTTAAGCTCATTGTGCAGCGTGCTTGAAAGAACCCCGACTCCGTTGAGGCCGTCCCCAGGAGATCTAAGTTCTTTCCCCTCAAGAGGATCAACTCCCATTGGTCCTGAGGCTTGCCAGTGGACACAATGGTGGTGGCGGCTGCCACAAAAAAGGACCTTGCAGAAGAGATTCCTGCTGTTCACCCACCCAACAGTGTGTTCCGGGCAGTGAACAGGTTGAGGAAGCGAGTCTTTGCGTCAGCGACCTTCGCGGTTAGGTTTGTGAACTTTATGGCACATTTTACGAGGCTGCAGTGAGATCTCATCTCCAAACTCTCGAACGCTCGCTGGTTAAGTATCGGATGGAGCACGAGATAAGGTTGCTTCCCAACTTGCCACCCTAGAATCCATATCTAATTCATCCATGAGGTTGCTGTCACACACGACCGAAGGAGCAGCTAGAGCTATGGGTGCAGGCGTAGTCATGAGACGTCATGCCTGGATGCGCATCTGTGACTTCGCGGACTCCTTCAGGTGGTCTTTTCTAAATGCCCTTATCAAGCCCTCTGCTCTATCTGGTGCGAAGGTCAAGGATACACTAGCCAGGTGCGAGCAAGACTGGAAGAACTTGTCTGCAGTTGGCCTACGTTTTTCCAAACCTCAGCGTTCATTCTCCAGGAACCAGAGGAGCGGAAACATGTGGCACAAGAAGTCTTGAGGTCTTTCTGAGACGCACGTGGTGAGGACTCCTCTAGAGGCAGAGGGGGTGCCAATAATAAAAGACGCCCCTTTTGGGGCAGAGGGGGTCCCCGCAACCAGGGCTCCAGAGATTCTTTTTCAGGTAGACCATGTCAGCGCTCCTGAGGCGCTGCCCGATTGCTTTCCTCTGGAAGCGGTCAGGGCACGTTTCTCTCTGCACCAAGATGCCTGGCTGTCCATTATGAACGATCAGTGGGTGCAGAGAATCATTACCAGAGGCTACCATATTCCACTAATCTCCTATCAAAGACCTCTGAAATCCCTTCCCGATGTTCCACCCAGTGAAGGAGAGGAGGCAGCTTCCGAGATACGAAAGCTTCTTCAAAAAAAACAGCCATCCAAAAGGTCCCCTCAGATCAGTGTGGATCAGGGTTCTACTCCCCCGTTTTCTTTGACACCAAAAAGAAACTGGACTGGAGGCCCATTCTTGATCTCAGTCATATAAACAAATAAGTAGTTAAGACCAAGTTCCGCTTTGTCACTGTTCAGTCCATCCTCCCCTATCTGCAGGAGGGTGTGTGGATGTGCTCATTAGATCTCCGGGATGTGTATTACCATATCAAGATGGACAAGCGCTCCAGGAGCCTCCTTTGCTTCCAGCTGGGAGCCAATCCCTACCCGTTCAGAGCCCTGCCTTTTGGTGTCTCGACGGCCCCCAGAGTGTTCACGAAATGTCTGGCAGTGGTAACGCTCATCTGATACTTCAGGGATTCCAGGTGATCGTGTTTCACTGTTGCAGTCATTACACTTGGGTTATCCTGCTGGCAGGCTACCCGCAGTCGGCCTGAATTGCAAAGTCCTGGTCCGGCGTCTGTTGCTGCTGTCGTCTCTTCCCTGACGTCAGTGCGCCAGGGGTATATAAGTTGCAGCCGACACCATTTTCTTCAGTCTTTTTTGCCGCGCGGTGCCCAAAGCAGAAGCAGTTCGCAAGTGCCAGTCAGCAGAGTCCTGAGATTTTCGAAATTGAATTTCAGATCCGAAGTCTTCAATAAAGCCAAGTACCCCGTTGGGGAAACTTTTTCTTGCTCCAGACCGATGTCAGTAAAAATTAACCATTGTATTTCTTGTGGGAAGCAAATACCTCATAAGGATTTTCGTTCTTACTGTATTCCTTGCCTAGGCCCTGACCACGATGTAGCTAGTTGTCGCTTTTGTGCTAGATTCAACCAATGCACTATTAAGACTCTGTTCGATTTTGCTTTACTTTACTTTGAACGAAGGTTTAACTATACAATGCCGTCAGAACAACTGACGACCGGAAAACATAAAAAAACAAGGATAAAGAAAAAGACTGGCGTCAGAGGTCCAAAACCGACGAAGCCTCTTCTAGGCCAGTCGCCGGTTCTCAGTGAGGCGCTTTCGCAGCCACTGACACCTGCTACCTGAGAGCCACAGGCCGCTTCTGACTCCCACGTGAAGACAGCTAGGCCTCTAGAAACTCACTCATGGTTTTGGGCCTACGGAAAGAATTCCCTCAGATGGGTCCGGAACCGCTGAGCAGGCATCGGCTTCTGAGGGTTTTCAGACCTACACAGCTTACTATCAAGACCACTCAACAGCCAAGGCAAAGTCTAAAACAGTGTTAAAGGCAAAGAAACAAGTACAGCATTCTCCTGGACAGTCATCCATGCCAAAGGAACAGATGCTCAAAATGGCCGAAGACCTAATTACTTGGATTAGGGGTTTCCATCCCCCTACTAATAAAAGGCCTAGGCAAGACACTGATTTTGACTCCTCTGATCAGGTTTCTACTTCTAATTCTTCGAACAGAGATATTCTCTTCCTCCCTATGAGGACTCTGATGCTGAAGAATCTATCCCTTCAGCCTCTCCTCCTGAGGACTACTCTTTTGGGGAAACCCTGCACTCCATGAGGGAACAATTTCCATTGGGAGAGCCAGGATTATTCAGAATCCAAGAAAAGGCTCAGGGACTTTCTTTTTTTATTACCTCAGCACAGGCCTCTTGCTATCCCCCCTGTCCTAGATATTGTTGATGATTTTTCTGAATCCAGTTCGACTCCTGATTCTTTACCACCTGCAACCAGTTAAGCCAGACAGGTACTACAGAGTTCCAGTTTCTCATAAATTCCTTTATAAAAACCCTGCTGCTGATCCAGAAACCATTTCTCAGGGTCCCAAAGGGGGTTAAGGCTTCCACTGCAAAAAAACCTGTCCCCTCTGATAGGGATTCTAGAGGACTGGATAGATGGGGAAAGAAAGTTTACACCTCTGCTCCTTTAGCTGTAAGGGCTTTAAACTGCCAGTTTCACATGCTTAAATATCAGCAATACGTTCTTTGCTAAAACAGAAAATGCTTACTAGCTCTGAATGTCCTGAGAACAAGGAAATGCAGGATTTATTGCATGCAGCTGAACAAGTGGGAAAGCATACTTTGCAATGTTTTGATTCATTAGAGGCTTCTTGCAGAGCCGCAGTTAACAGGTTCTGTCATTCGAAGGCATGCTTGGTTAAAAGAATAGTTTACCTGATCATGTTAAAGTAAAATTATTGGATGCTCCATTACAGCATGATACTTTGTTTGGTGTTAAGGCAGAAGTGTTAAAGAAAATGGAGGATAAAGCAAAATCTATGCAGACAGTAAAGGATTTCTTACAGGTCCAGCCACCTAGATTTAGCAGGAACTGGCACTACTAAAAATTGGTCCTTTCCAGTGTCAGACAGGCCACAAAGAGGCAGATAGACACCCAAGAGGCAGATCTCAGCGCCAAGGCTCATACAGACCTAAACAATGGGGTGATTCAGCCCCCAAGGGCTGAGAAGACAAATCACAACCTTACAGGAAACAGTTCCAATGACTTTCCTCTACAAATACCAAGCACTTACCTCTTGGCAGCACCCTTGGGGGGGAAACTAGCACTTTTCTCACAAAACTGGCACATGATCACCCAGGACAAATGGGTTCTGGATATTCTCTCAGGGTTACAGGTTCCACTTTCACACCGTACCAAGGTTGAAAGGTATGCCAGACCTGCCACACAATCAGTGGGCAGAGGCACAAAAACAAATTTCCGCCCTCATGGACATGAGGGCTATTCAAAAAGTACTACAGCAAGAACAGGGGCAAGGATTTTACTCAAGACTTTTCTTAGTACCCAGAAAGGACAAAGCATGGAGACCTATACTGGACCTGTCAATCCTAAATATTTTCCTGACGTTCCAAAATTGAAAATGTTGACACTGCAGCAACTTCTACCCATGCTGGGCAAGAAGGCTTGGCTAGTTGCCTTGGACCTCAGAGGCATACCTGCATGTCCCAGTCAAACAGTCTTGCAGAAGATTCCTCAAATTCATAGCAGGCTGAAAGCATTACCAATTCTCTGCACTGCCCTTTGGCTTATCTACTGCGCCCAGGGTCTTCACAAAATGCCTGGCACCAGTAATTGCATTTTGCAGACAAAAAGGAATTCAAATTTATCCATACTTGGACGACTGCCTTATTCAAGCAGAGAGCAAGGACATTCTACTAAAAGCATCTGGCGTTTGTAGAAAGATTACTGATTTGCCTAGGGTACACAGTAAACGAAAAGAAATCAAAACTAGTGCCCTCTCAAGAGATAATATTCCTGGGTGTAAGCTTAAATACAACTGCCCAGATGGCTTCTCACGCCAGACAAAGGCAACTGACTCATTACTTTCAAAAGATGGCTACAAAGACCCAGTTACCTGCAAAAAAAATTCTGCAGGCTTTGGGCTTCATGGCATCCTGCATCCTACTAATTCCAAATGCAAGACTGCATATGAGGAAACTACAATGGTATCTAAAAGTGTTTGGACTCAACATTGCCACAGCCTGGAAGCATTGATAACTCTTTTCCCCTGCCTACAACAGGAGTTTCGATGGTGGGCACTAGCCTGTCACCACAAGGGACAGCCTTTCACTTTACCCACAGCCAGGCAGACGCTAACAACAGATGCATCGGATTATGCCTGGGGGGGCACACATGGCAGGAAAATGTATTCAGGGCACGTGGCCAAATGCATCTTCATATCAATCAAAAAGAGATGCTAGCTGTACAGAATGCCCTGACAGCTTTCAAGGACGTACTACAGCCAGGACAACTACTACTAAAGATGCACAACACTACAGTTATGTGGTACATAAACAAACAAGGGGGCACGCATTCATACCCCCTCTGCAGGCAAGCCATGACTTTGTGGAACACAGCACTGACCTATCAAGTACATCTGCAGGCACAATTCCTGCCAGGAAAGAAAAATACTCTGGCAGACGATCTAAGCAGAAACCTCATGGACCCTCACGAGTGGAAACTTAGACCCACAGGTCTTCAGCATGATAACCAGGAAATGGGGATGCCCGGACATAATCTTGCCTCACCTCACAACTACCAACTGCAGAGATTCTGCACAAGGACTTATCACTCACAAGCATGGAAAGTGGATGCTCTTATCATTCAGCTGGCAACCGCTAACAGTTTATGCCTTTCCACCACTACCTTTACTCCCCAAGGTACTCCTAAAAGCCAGACTAGAGAAGCCAGAAATTATTTTGATTGCCCCAGACTGGCCACGCCAGTACTGGTACCAAATCCTTTACCTCAAATTCCTCATCCTCTGACTCAACAAAACAATCCGATACTACACAGCTAACTCAGAACCTTAAATTTGACTGCATGGCACATAATATAGCCAGTCCGAACACACCTCTCTGTAAAGCTGTTATGGATGTCGTTCTGGAAGCCAGGAGGCCCAGCACCAGGAAATCTTATGCAGAAAAATGGAAGAGATTCTGTGCTTGGCACCAGGCCCAGGAACTTGATCCACTTGTTCCAAATATTCATCAGATTTTACAATACCTAACTGAGATGCTGGACAAGGGCCTATCCTCATCAATCAAAATCCATGCCTCTGCCATTTCAGATCATTTCAATACGGAACCTCCTATTTTCTCTCATCCACTGCTAAAACAGTATCTCAGAGGGGCAAAAAATATAATACCCCACAAGGAGAGCACAGATACCTACATGGGACCTCAACTTTGTCTTGAAAAAGCTCACACTGCCTCCTTTTGAGCCAGCCGGCATGGCTGATATAAAATTCTTATGGAAAACTGCTCTGCTCCTAGCAATAACTTCAGCAAGAAGAGTCTCAAGAGTTACAGGCATTAATGGCAGTGGAACCTTTTATTTTTCGTCCGGACAGGGTTTCTCTAAGGGCAAACCCAACATTTATGCCAAAGGTAGTATCCAGTGTGGCTCTCAACCAAACCATTCATTTGCTAACATTCTATCCAAATCCCCAGAATAAAAGGGAGAGACTTCTGCACTCTTTGGACATGCACAGGCAGCTATGCTTCTATTTGGACAAATTACAGATTTCAATCAGCCAAGAGACTGTGCTGGAAAGCCATATCCCTACATCTGGCAAAAGACCTGGTGAATAAAGTAAGCACCCCTACTATTACCCGCAATACGGTCTGAACCTATGTGTCATACACAAACACACTTGCGTAGAAAATCCCGCTATTGGCAGCCTCATTGGCCCTCTTCAAAAGGAACTTTGATGATTGGATGGGAGATAGGAAATTCACCCCGGGGATCATGCCAGTTACCCTTCTAGATAGGGGGTCCAGAAAAGTAAATGTTGTGGGAAGAAATATCCAGGGAATTGTTATGGCTAGGCTTGCATAGGCCCTAGGGCCGATAGCCTAGTACCAACCTATGACAAAACAAAGGCTTTCAGAAAAAATGAGCAACTGTTTGTAGCATATGCTGCAGGATC
Source organism: Protopterus annectens (assembly GCF_019279795.1). Taxonomy (NCBI): domain Eukaryota; kingdom Metazoa; phylum Chordata; order Ceratodontiformes; family Protopteridae; genus Protopterus; species Protopterus annectens. The sequence goes on along the minus strand of NC_056743.1, from coordinate 1,013,183,765 downwards.
ACAAGGAAAGGCTATTTCAAAACAGACCATTTCAAAATGGATAGGACACTGCATTCGTTTCTGCTATGCACATCATGGCAAATCAGTGTCTAAGAACATTAGGCCACATTCTACCAGGGCAGTAGCCACTTCAACAGCCTTTCTCAGAGGAGTACCAACCAAGCAAATCTTGGAGGCTGCAACTTGGAGTTCAGTGCACACTTTTACCAAGCATCGTCACTTACCTCTTTACTCTAAATCCAGAGCAGGCTTTGCCACTGCAGTTCTGCAGGGCCTCATAGCCTCTCGAAATCCTGTTTAGGCCCAGCCGCCCTACCTCAGCTTTGGGATTCAACCCAAGTGTAATGACTGCAACAGTGAAACACGATGAACATAGTGCAGTTGTGTACCTACCATAAATGTAGATGTTGGTGTATTCACTGTTGCAGTCCAGGTTACCCTCCCTCCATCCCCCTTTCTTTGCTGGGACTTATCTATACTCTATCCTATTCAACCTTGGTGGTGTATTTGCTTGTTGGTTTATTTTAATGTAGGTTTTTATAAGCAATATGTATTGCCTACCTCCTTGGGGGCACCCTTGAGGTATACCCCTGGCGCGCTGACGTCAAGGAAGAGGCGACTGCAACCAATGCTGGACCAGGTCTTTGGAATTCAGGCTGACTGCGGGTAGCCTGCCAGCAGGATAACCCAAGTGTAATGACTGCAACAGTGAATACACTCTAAGATGTACATTTATGGTAGGTACACAACTGTACTTTTCCATATTAAGACTATTGGGTCCTCTCTGCCCCCACCAAGCGTTTCCTGGTCAGGGCCCTCTGCTACACGTTGCCCCTAGCGGAATCATTAGGCATCACCATGCACTGCAAGAAATCAAACTTCCATCCATCACAACAATTGGAATTCATAGGAGCAATATTTAGCACACAGTCGAGTCTAATTTTTCTTCCTGCCCACAGGCTTCAGAGACTCTGGGCACAAGTTCAGGTGATACTCTGCCAAAGCAAGGTGTCTGCAATGGAGATTCTTCAAACCTTGGAATCTATGGCTGCAGCCATCCCCATAGTCCCCTTAGCCAGACTGCACATGAGATTACTAGAGTGGCTCCTTCAGGCCCAGTGGATACCCAGTCTTCACCCCCTGAACTCGGAGGTTCTTATCACCAACATTTGCAAACAAGATCTCCTCTGGTGGATGCGTACAGACAAAAATCTTTGTCGTCCCTTTCAAGTTCCACAGCCCAGCGCCACTGTGACCATGGATGCTTCCCTGATGGGGTGGGGGGGGCCACTTCAGGGAAAGTCAGTCCAAGGCACGTGGTCTGATGTAGAGGTTAATTTATATATCAATATCCTGTAGTTGAGCGGTGCTGTTGGCACTGTAAGCTTTTCATCCGCTTCCGTCTGGAACGATTGCTGTCCAGTCGGACAACATGTCTGGTCTGGTGCATTAACAGGGAGGGGCCAAGTCTTACCCCCTTTGTTGCGAAGCCATGAGAATTTGGCAGTGGGCAATAGCTTCCAACCGCTTCCTGATCGTAATGCACATCCCAGGGAGCTCCAACGTGATTGCAGACAGACTGAGCAGATGCATACTTCATCCGCACGAGTGGTCTCTCAACTAGAGAGTGGCGACAGAAACTTTCAGTCGTTGGGGCCATGCTCAGACCTTTTCGCCTCCCCTTCAAATATGAAATGCAGCAGCTACTTTTCCCTCTTTCTCCCTCTCGGGGAGTCACCGAGAGATACTGTAGTCCATGATTGGCCCACGGGTGTCCTTTATGCTTACCCTCCAATCCCTCTCTTTCTGTGGAAGGAGATTTGGTTGAGAAGCAAAGTGATCCTCATTGCTCCATTTTGGCCTTGTCAGGTGTGGTTTCCCTTCCTCCAACCTAATCTGTTACGACTTCCTTGGATCCTAGACACTCGTAAGGGACTAATTTCTCACCCACAAGGGCTGACTCAGACTCTGTCCACCCTCAAGCTGACCGCTTGGTTTCTCCACTTCTGTTAGTTGCCAGGCAAGAAACCCTTTCTTCACCTGTTCGGGATATTATTTTGGCTTCTCGTAAACCATCCACCAGAAAACTTTACAAGGATAAATGGGAAAGATTCTATTTGGTCATGTAATCAGCAGTTAGACCCGTTCGCAGCCCCCGTGGCCACTGTTCATTACTTGGCTGAGCTGTTCGACAAAGGTGCCTCAGCTTCTACCATCTGTGTCCATCTAGCAGCTATTTCCAACTTCCATAACTGGTCTGAAGGAGTACCACTCATCTCCTCTCATCTTTTCAAGACCTTCCTCAAGGTTATTTTTCACAGCATGCCTCCCATTAGACAGCCAGTGGAGGCATGGAATTTGTCCTGGGTTCTGCAGGCTCTTTCTCTGCCCCCGTTTGAGCTGGCTGCCACCTGTGATCTAAAATTCTTATCTTGGACATCCTTATTCCTGGTGGCTATAACTTAAGCAAGAAGAATTTCGGAATTACAAGTGTTATGTATAAAGAGCCCTTATCTGATCTTTCATAAGGACAGAGTATCACTTTGAGCTTAACCCATCCTTCCTCCCCAAAGTGGTTTCTGACTCTTCCATTAACCAGTCCATTGAACTCCCTGTGTTTTTCCCAAATTACTCAAACAAGGGAGAATACTGCCTACATTCCTTGGATGTCCATAGACAATTACACTTTTATCTAGACAGAACTAAATCATTCCGGAAGTCTGACATGCTTTATGTTTCCTTTGCAGGCCCCAGAATGGGAGGCGCAGTATCAAGTAACTTTTGTCTAAATGGCTCAGGGATTGCATTTCCTTCACATATTCACTTCTGGGGGGATCTAAGCCAGGCCAAATCAAAGCTCACTCAACTAGGGCTATTGCAGCATCTGTTGCCTTCTACTCTAGGGCCTCCGTGGATGACATTTGTGCAGCTGCCATTTGGGCTAAGCCCCACACTTATCAAGCATTACAAATTGGATCTGATCTCCAGGGGAAGAGCGGCCTTTGGCTCAATGGTTCTCAGGAATGTTCTTCCATAAGGGCCACCCAGGTTCTCCAAGTAGCTGGGGACTCGGTCCCATCAGTGATGAATGGGAAGAAGATTAACTTCAGATAGAACGTTATGGTAAGACTACTACTTTATCCGAGTTGTTTATCTTCTTCCAGTCATCGCACCTTCCCACCGACCCCCTCCTAATGTTCCTGGCGGATCTTCTGGGTCTTCGTGGTGTGTTAGGGTTTCTGCGCAGAGATGGCCTCTGGCTTATTTTTTCTCTGTTGCATGCAAACTTGATCTGAGGTAACTGAGCAAAGGGCATTGTGGGTAGCAGCTTAGCTTGAGATTTTTTTTTGGTGCACGCAAGCTTGATATAAGGCCGACTCTGTTCTGAGGGCTCGGAACTGAACCCATCAGTGATGACTGGAAGATGATCAACAACTCCGATGGAACATAAGGTAAGACATAATCTTTTTTATCTACAATTTATTCTTGTGGCGAAAAATCTGCTTCAAATGACTTGGTTCTGTTGTACAGATCATTAGTCATTGTTTGCAGTGTGTGATTCTGTTGATACTTCCAGGGCTTGGGTCGCTGGTACAGTTTTAAGGGGGGTTGCTTGGCTGCATTCCCTGAACCTTCCGGATGATAAAAATTTTAAATTCTCCACTGAATAGAGATTGTGTTTGACCCCGGCCCACTGCTTTAGAGCTGAACAATAAGTGTGATGAGAGGCAAGCTGATCCAGGGAGGTTCATTCTTCTTTTTCAAATTGTCCAGTGGCTTTCTGGCTCATCCAGTTTTGGCAAAAATACAGTTTCAGCAGAATTCAGGTAAACAAACGTTTTTTAAGAGGTGGTAAGGGGATTCCAAAAAGAAATCTCAAACCTCCCAAAACCAAGGACACTAGTAAGTGTGACTGTTCAAGAGACCTTGTGACCACCTGACACACTGGCCCTCTTTCTCTTCCAGAAAGTCTGAATCTCCCATTTTTTTCTCTGGCACTAGATTGATTTTTTTAGAACTATTTGTCTGAAACATTCGTCAGAGTTGCACATGGCAATAGGAGGAAATTCCTCCTTTACAGGAGGTCATTCCTCATCCTGCAGATCAGACTGTTTGGTTTCCACCTGTTTATCAGATGTCCCAAGGAGAGATGGAGAACCTGTTCCTCCTTCCCAGCTGGGGAATAGTTTTATTTAAGGATGTTCCAAGTCCCAAACAAAGAATGCTTGACTAATTTTGGATCTTTTTTTCCTAAACGCTTGTCTGGTGCTCAAATTCTAAATTGTCACTTTACAACCTATTGCCTATTCAAGTCTAGTGTTACCAGGAAACTTCAATTGATGCTCATCACATTCCTTTTCGTCCAGATTTAGGTGTTTTAAGGTTTTGTATGTCTGGATCACATTCTGTTCTCTGACTTATAATTTGTGAACATTGTTCACGTAGTCCAAACTGTCTAGCTCCAGTTATAGCTCATTGCAGGTTACAAGATATCCACATTTTTTTTGTATTTAATGACTTGCACATCTTTGCAGAGTCTCTTTCAAAATCTTAGGAATCTCTTTTGGGTGAGAGATGCCCTGCACAAGTTGTGATTCCAAGAGAACACTCTCAAAGGTCTTGACTCCTTCACATAGGATTGTGTTCCTGAGATGTCAAGTGGAGACCTCCATTCAGAGAGCTTTTCTTCCACAGGAAAAGGATATTTATTTAGATCTATTTCTAAAGTTTTCCACTCTGACTTAAGGCACTATGAGGGAATATCTGAGGATTTTGGGTCTCCTAGCATCTATGATTGCCATGATGCCTCTTGCAGGAACTACACATGAGAAACATTCAGTGGTATCTGAAATCTACCTGGTCTTAGCATCAACACCCTTTATCTTTTCAGATCCCAGTAGTTTTTTTTTTCAGAGGAGAAATCCGCATCATGTGTTTAACATACCTTTTAAAGGTCTCCCCTTCTCCCTTCCTGCTCCAGTGCAGTCATTCAATACAGATGCTTCAGACTTTGTTTGGGGTGCAGTTGCAGGAAAGAAGTGCAGGGAGTGCCCTGATCAAGGCACTCATTTCTCTGAAAACTTTTGGTCCCTGTGACCTCTTCAAATGGTTACAGACAATACCACAGTGAGAGAGTACATCAAAAAACAAGGGGTTTGTAGGTTGTATCCCCCCACCTTGCAGACTAGCCATGTTAGCTTGAGATGCTTCACAGCTGTCTCGCTCTACAGGCACCCTACAGTCCAAGAGCAAAATTGTGTCAGGCAACCTCAGCAGGACCAGGCAGACCCCCTCACAAATGGAAACTAGATAGGGGTCTTCCAAGATTTGATCCATCTGTGACAGACCTCTTTGCCTCCTCTGTGAACAATCAGCTGGCAAAATTCTGGCCCAGGACTCCAGGCAAGAAGGCTTGGAAGAGAGATGCCTTTTCTTTGGACAGAAATATTCTTGTGTGCCTTTACACTGGTGTAAAGGATACTTCTAAAGATTCAGAAGGAATTACTCCCAAGATCATTGTGGTGACTCCCTTCTGGCCCAGGCAGCAGGAATTACTCCAAGATCATTGTGGTGACTCCCTTCTGGCCCAGGCAGCGGTGGATGTCCCTCCTGTTCCTATGTTGCAGTATTCTTGGTGTGGGTGTCCCGTACGTCGGCTCCTATACAAAAGTTTTAGCTTGGCTGTTGCAGCTGCGTGGGACGTCACATGTAGGGCCATAAACCAGGGACCTTAAAAGTGAAGTCTGCATGCACAGATCTCAGAACTTGTCAGCTGCAGACGACAGTCACATCATGTGCTTCACTCCTCCACAAGACGTCTTAAAGCCAAGTTCCCTGTTGGGGTTTTCTTTAACCTCTAAAGTTTGGTTTCTTTGTAGTAATTTTTAGCAGATGTTAGCAAAAAAGGGCAAATGCCAATACGGGGGCCAGATACCTCATAAAGACATACATGACCACTGCGTTTTTGCTTAGGCCGGGAGCACGATCACAACTCTTGCTCTGGCTGCACATAAGCTGTATTTAGAAAACCAACAACTTAAAATTAGCACTCAGGATGGATCCTGTTTCAGAAGCCCCAACTGAACCTCTGCAAAAGAAGGCCAAGATTCTTAGACCCTCTTCCACTGCCGATCTTCTTTCGGACGCCCCACCAGCTACCAATTCTGTCTACTTCTATGGCGACTTTTGAGGAAGCCGCTTTGCAGTTGACAAGTTGTGTCCCTGGAGCTAATCCAGATATCGGCTACCACCAAGGTTGAGGGGGAACCAGACACAGCCAGGCTTCAGACCAGGATTCCTCCTACCAATACAGTTACCCTTAGCCAGGCATCCGATTCCAGGCAGACGCCCCAGTCTTCACCACTCTAAAAGAAACAAAAAAAAAATCTGGCAACACCCGTTGAAGGCCTACCTAACTGGTAGTCCTTCACCTTATCTTTGATGCAGGCCTTTATGGCCCTTAGGCCATCAGCCTTTTCATCTACTCTTCCTCTCCTCAGCCCTAGGCCTGCCTCTGCCTCCTCTCTTCACCTACCTCACAAGGCAGGGAAGAGCAAGAGACCGGTTAGTCTTCTGATGAATCTATATCTTACACTTCCAAATAGCCTCTCCTCGAGTATTATTCCCCAGATGAAGAATCCATTGAAGGGGACTCCCCTCCAGAGGATATCACCTTTGGGGAAACCATAACTAAAATGAAGGAATACTTCATATGGGACACCACAAATGTCTGATGCTCAAAGGTGCTTTGAACCGTTACAAGTGGAATCTCCCTGCCCTTCTGTATTCCACCCGTACTTCCTGCCTGTTTAGATGCCTTTTTCTCAGCATCAAAGACGCCAGATTCTCAGCCACCTTGCCTGTAAGAGACCAGACTGCTTCAACAAGGTACCTGATGACCAGAAATTTCTAGTCAAACCTCCCCTGGCAGATCCTGCTGTGATTGTCGTTTCACCAGATATAGTCCAGATTCGTTCAGTCTGCCTCTCTTACCTATGGACAAAGAGAGCAAAACAGTGGATAGAATTGGAAAGAAGGTTTACACCTCTTCCACATTGGCCTTTTAGAGCCATCCGCTATCAAACCCGTATGACCAAATATGCTATGGACCTGGTCTCTCAAGCCTGTGTTCTGCTGGCTGCTACTCCAGACTGCCCCAAACATCTCTTCCAAACTATCTCTGGCTACCCAAGTAGCCATACACTCCATTAGATGCAGTTGTGATGCTGCAGAGGCCTCTGAATGCTCTGCAGCATCTGCCACTGTACTCTGGGGATATTCCTAGCTTTGTCTGCAACACTTACCAGAAGACTTCAAGTCTAATATCTTCGATGCCCTTCTGGACCCTAATTTCCTGTTTAGTAAACAGTCAGCAGACCTATTCAAAAAATCTGCAGGAAAAGAGTAAGGAATTACAAGACAAAGTATCTTCTGGTGTCCCCTATTCCTAAACATTATAGGAATTACCTTGCTAAAGCAGTCTTTGTCAGGAGAAAACCCTGCCCGAGCTGGACCTACCTCTTCCAGACACGAGGGGCCAGACAAACCCCTTCCAGGCCAGCTGTCTCAGCCCCCCTCTAGACAGCCCTTTCAAGATAGAGGAGGTCCCAACAATGCATGACTGTCTTGCTCTCTCTCCCCTTTCCGCCTGCCTCTCCCACTGCCTCCCCTTTTGGAAAACAATCACCACAGGCAAATGGGTTCTAGATATTATTCAAAAAGGATGCTTCCTCTTGAAAGAAAGGCCACCCTTAAGGGGTGTCCCCCCCCCAAATGAAATCAGAGGCACCTCTTCCCTCAGATTCTGACAGAGCACCTGAACTTGGGCACCATAGAACCTGTCTCTCCAGGGCAGGAAGGAAAGGACTATACTATTCAAGACTATTTCACTGGACCCTCTTCTCACTTCAATTTACTGTATTGCCCTTTGTGGAACACTCTGCGGGCAGTGGACAAACCAAAGTCCCTGGCACCTGCCATAGCCCATTGCAGAAGACAACGGATCCAGATTTACCCCTACCTGGACGACATCCTGATCCTGGCTGACTGCAAAGAAACCCTGTTAATCCATCTAGCGTTCACCATGTGCCTACTACAAAGACTGGGCTTCACCCTCAACCTCCAAAAATCCTCCTTGACCCCAGAACAAGACAAAATATTTCTGGGTTGCTGGATCAAAAGATAACTATGAAAGCCTTTCTTCCCCAGGGCAAGGTCAGCTCCCTGACCTCCTACTTCAAAGCCCTGCTGCAGACCCAGCTAATAACTGCAAGGCAGTTCCTACGTACCCTGGGCCTAATGGCAGCCACCATCCCCATGCTTCTAGCCAGAATCCACATGCAAAAGCTACAGTGTTATCTAAAAAATGTATGGTCACAGCACAAACAGTCTCTAGAGCAAGAAGTCTCACACTCGCTCTGCCTACAGTCAGAATTAAAATGGTGAATTCAGCAAGTTCAGCTGAATCCGGGCCTTCCGCTGAAGCTACTCCTCCCAAACCAGTTCGTGCATATACAGATGCTTCAGACTTAGGATGAGGAGCCACAATGGCAAACTACAGGGGTCAAACAAAGTGGTACTCTGCCTTAAAGAACAAACACATCATTGTGAAGGAAGTGACAACAGTCCTCCTGGCACTGAAAGCCTTCTTTCACTCCTACAAACAGGTGTTCTCCAAGTAGCACCACAGTTGTGGTAACTCAACAAGCAGGTAGGGACAAAAGCGTGCCACCTTTGCAGACTAACCTTACTAATCTGGGACCTAGCTTAACAACACAACTTGTCCCTTCAGGTATCCTATATCCCCTCGCAGGACAACAAAGAAGCAGACCTTCTCAGCAGGGCATCCTCTCCAAATTACAAATGGATGCTGGACAGGAATGTCTTTCTAGATGTTGTCCACCAGTGGGGAACACCTCAAGCCGATTTGTTTGGCTCCCCCAGAACAGACAGCTGCAGACCACCTGCTCCACGACCTACTGCCCACTAGCTTGGAGAGTAGACTCATTCAACATTTTGTGGAAGGGAAGGTATCTGTATGCCTTTCCTCCCTTCCCATTAATTCAAAAAGTCCTGACGAGAGATGAACCAAAAATCTTGCTGGTGACCCCCTACTGGCCAAGGCAGCACTGGTTCCCCCTACTTCTTAATCTAGCCAAGGGCATTCACCATAAGTTACCCCACAAGGTGGACCGTTTGACACAACAAAATGGAACCCTCATCCACCTACACTTGTAGATGTCACTAACACTGTGGGTGATAAACTTCTAATTCCCTTCAGGCACCACTACTCAGAGGACTTGATTTCAGTCCTGAGAGAGGCCAGGAAACCTACTATAAGAAAATCTTACTTGGCTAAATGGGAGAGATTTTGAAGTTGTTGTCTGGGCAAGGGCAGGGATCCATGCATCCCAGACCCCACCCCCTAGTTCTTGCCTGTGTGTCAGCTAGTCAAGGGGGGACTCTTACTCTTCAGTGAAAGTCCACCTGTCAGCAATCTCAGCCTGCCTGCCACTAGACCCTCCCCTACTAGCCAGGCTCAATGTGAAGCTTTTCTTAAAAGGGGCCTTACACCAGACCACCAAGAAAACCCATCGCACCTTAATGGGACCTGAACTTCATCTGGAAAAACTGACCCAGTCTCCATTTGAACTTGCTTGTACGGCTACTCTGCAGATGTGCACATGGAAAACAGTCCTGCTAGTGGCCATAACTTCAACCAGAAGGGTGTCTGAACTACAGGCCCTAATGCTTGCACTCCATAAACCACCTTCCCCAAGGACAGGGTAACGCTAAGAATTAGCACTTCCTTTATGCCGAAGGTGGTCAATGATCTGTCCTTAAAGGAAAACAACAGGATATTACAGCAGATTCCCCAACCTGCTTGACTCTTCCAGTCCCTGTTCTTTGATAAAGCTTAAAAAAAAATCACTGTGTTAGCCAGAGTCCCATAGTGCTGGCCTGTAATTCAGAGAAGTAGATACCAAACGAGCAGTCCCAGGACTGAACCCTGAGGTACTCCACTTGTCTGAAGCTGCATTTGGAGTCTGCTACTTTTACAGTGTGGATTCTCAGTAAGCAGAAAACTATTTTGAAGTACTACCTGTTTTATATATCGAGTAGACTGTGCTTATGATAACTTTAAAGTTCTATCCAGAAAATCAGCAGTGATTTAACAAATCAAAATTCAGTTAGTGTTGACCATTTAGATTTTAATTTTATACAAAATGTACTTATTGCTGTTTGTAATCTTGGTGTTTCATTTGCTATGAAACCAGCCCAGTGTTCATGTAGATAGCAGTTCAGAAACCATACTTATGATTTTATAAGCTGTATGTGGCTACATACTCTGATTTTAAGTGTTGCTTTTTTCTGTTCATCTTTTTTACTTTATGAACTGTTACTGGCACTAATTTTCAGTATTTAAAAAAAAAAATTCTTTTTTTGTTGCATTTAATGCAGACTTTGTGTGAATCGTTAAACTAATACTGTTTTTGTATTGCAGGCTACCCAGGCAGCTAAAAAAGGAAAAGATAATGCTCAACAGTTTGATGAAAGTGCATCTGAACAGACCATACTAAACATGATCTCCCGGGTTTCTTCTGACAGTACTGTTGCAGGATTGATGAGCATGTCATCGTCGTCATCCTCCTCTTCCTCATCTATACCTTCTGTGAACCGTACCAGTAGTGCCTCTGTTTCCCATAATCCATCCAGTGGAGCTGTTTCTGTCAAGCAACAGTGGCAGGCAGCAGTTTCTCACACAAAAGTAGACTCTGGTCACATTCATAAAACTAAAGAACTTACCAGTGTTGTGAACACCCAGCCTAATCCAGTGAATCTCAGCCAGGCAGGCAACTCTGATTTGACTTTGCAGGGAGACGACAGTTTAGCTTGGCCAAAGCAGACAAACGCTAAGCATCAAAGTTTGACATTGGCACCATCTGCTAATAAAGTGTCCCTCAACGAGTACAGAGCCAAACGTGCCGAGGAGCTTGCTGCTCAGAAACGAAAACTGGAGACCCTTGTGACAAATGTCAAGGAGCAGTATGCCGCAGCAGCCCATGCTCTGGTAGTGCAACAACAGAAGGAGAAGCAGAGCAATGTAATTTCCCATTCAGCTCTACACAAAGACAGCCATGCCTCCCAGTCAGCTCCACATAAGGACAGCCATGCCTCCCAGTCAGCTATACACAAGGACATTCACACCTCCCAGGTCACTTTTAAGGGGCCAGCTGCAGGTTCTGAGAAGGCAAAGAAACATGCAGATAGGGGGAATAGAGGAGATAAACTTGCAAAGGTAAATGTACCATCTACAGAGAAGTTAAAACAAGAGGAAGGCAGAAGACAGACTAAGAGCTTACCTGCTGAAAGGTGCACCTCCTCTGAAGAAAGTGTCTCAAGGAGCAGAGATCATAAGGAAAAGCATAAGGAGCATTTATCTGCTCGCCATAATCATCACCAGCCCCACCATCACTGTGTGCAGAAGGATTCACATGCCCACAGCAATAGCAGCAAACCTAGTGATTCCAGACATAGCTCACTACAAGGGTCGTCATCCCACGGAAGCCACAGCTCCTCAAAAAATAGCAGCTCCCGAAAGCGATCCCACCCAGAAGACTTGACACTGCAGAACCACCAGTCAAAAATGAGCAAGCCTTCCTCTCTTTCTTCACATACTGCCTCTTCCTCCTACGGTTCTGCAGTGAGCGAGGACACCTTTCACCATGTAGTACAACAGGCTGCTTACAGACAGACAAGCTCACTTCGGAAGGCAGACAAGGGCCTGGTAGGAGCAGTCGGCCATAGCATATCTCACACCACTGAGTACAAAGATCCATTTCAAATGTTAAACTCTGTTTTAAGTACCCAGAGCTTGCAGCTTGCACAGCCTACTGGGTTTGACTATATTCCAGGTTATCATGTGGAATACAAATATCCTACAGTACCTTTGACTTCAAACTCCAGTGGCAAGCATTTGCAGCGACTTCCACCACTACCAGCGGACCCCCCTCCTCCTCTCCCACCCCTTCCCAAGTGAGGGAGGAAACCAACCATTTAACTAAATGAGAGAATGGAATTTTTATTTAAATCACAGATTTAATTTCATTTTTAGTCTTTATAGCAACCAAGATAGAGACTTGGGCTTCTAAAACTGAATTTGTCCAGATACCACTTGCTTTTCTCTGGTTTTACAGTTGAGCATTTGTTTGGAACTGAAATGAAAATAATTTAGAGTATGTGCACTTCTAAATGGTATTGAGCACAGATGACCTAGGAGTATAGCTACAGTTTTGAACACTTGACATTTGGTGTTGGTGCTTTATTTATATAACCTGCTGCTGTTATGCAGATCCATTCCAGCGTGCTGTTCACTGCCTGGAGTGTTGTGTTCCTCAGTGTTCTGCACTGATAGGGCACCCGTATGGAGTAGGATGACGTCATTCCGGTACCCATCAGGCTCAGGGCTGTAACTGTCCCAATTTGGGTAATATCCTGCTCCCTTAAAATCAACCTTTGGACTTTGAAATCTGGACTGCTTGAGCTAGATTAGTGAGGGTGAATTTCTGTTTTGAGGAGTGGTCAAGTGTCTTTATATCAAAACAGGTTTTTGAATTTTGCTCCAGAAATTAAGGGCCGAATTTATTGTACTGGTATTTGTTAAGGAAAAAAAAAAACAGAAGATATGCATGGAAGTGTTCTATCAAACCTAGTTTAAAAATATCTAATTTTGATGCAGTATTTTTGTGCTTAAAATGGAAAAGCTTTAGCTCTGTTGGAATCTGAGAAGACTGCTGTTTTATGCCATGTTGCTGTTTGATGTACAGTCACAAGTGCTGTATGAGGTACATAAGGGTGAGCTGACCTTTATTTGAGTTTGGTATCTATAGGGTTAAGTGCTTCAGAATTACTAGGTGGGTATTGTGGAGTGTTCTGTAGTTTGGTTTCAGAGTTCAGCAAGGATGATTGACAGGAAAGCTGCTGCAAATTGTTGGTTCTTGGACATATTAGTTGGTGTGACACAGTGGTGCAGGATATGCCAAAATTTGACAGGAAATGATGCAAGTTGCACTGAGAGAGCCAATATGCAACATCTGCAGGATGGGTTCACAAGTCAAGATGAGTTTGAAAACCCAGCTTGTTAAAGGAACTATTTCACTCTTTCAGCTCTGGTAGATGGTGTGCAATTGTTTTACTATGGATCGAGGTGGCTGTCTTGCCATGTGATGGAAGATTGGATTTCATGTATAGAGCTTTTTTTCTTTAATTTTTTCCTGGAGGTGAAGGATTAGTTGCATAGGCCAGGTGTTCGCCTTTTCCGGGGGCTATGCAGGCTCAGAGTTAATATTTTTAAATAGAGGTGCCGATGGTGCATGGTGTTTGCCCATCTGCAAAAATGCTTGATTTCACTCCCTCCCCTTCTTTTGAGTTAGTCAATTTTCAGTGTAATTGGAGCTTACTAAAGATTTAATTGAACTTTATGTATGTAGGATTTGATTTGTTACCTCTCTGTTGTAGGAGGCATCCTGTGATTTTGTAGCACTTGGCCATAGTGAACAAGCTGTGATCATGGATAGATTACCAGTGCACATTTTCTTTGCTGTCTTTAGTAGGTACCTGTGTGGGTTATTAAACTGTAGCACTCCTGTCAGCCATTGTCCTAGTTCAGAGTGTTTGATGTCACAGCATGACATTTGGTCAGCTTTGAGAGGGAGTGCAGTAATTTATGTGCAGCTACACCATGTTAGCCTTTGTGGTTAGTTGTGAAGGATGGATGTGCTTTTATTCATCAATCTTTAAACTTTGAGATTGTGTTGCATGAAGTAGAGGATACTCCAGGATGGTCTGTATGGTGTCTGTGCTTAAGGCTGATGTTTACTGAAGATTGACTTGCTGTGTGTAAAATCATTTGCTACTGTGAATGGGGTTTATTTGCTAACCTGCTGATTTTTGTATGGATAGCTGTAATTTTTACTAAATTGCTAGTGTGTAGCGAGTACACTGCATTGTAGCCAGCTGCACTTGTGTGTGAGAAACTAATATATCGGATTACAGTGTTACAAAGCGCGCACAGCGCACACCACTGCCTCATTGGGGTATCTTTGATTTGTGCTTATAATTTTAGTGCCCAGTTGTTGCATACTGTTTAGCCATGTGATTTTTAGGTTCCATTTGAACTAATGGGACTGTACCCATTTGAAACCACTTTATAGTAACATCAGTATTAAATATTTT